>NC_080021.1:47766228-47923728 GCF_030020395.1 Manis pentadactyla
GCTGCTTTGTCCGCCCCTGTTATGAAGCACATCATTTTTTGCGACCATGAGCAGTGAATAAACAAAACAAAGGGAGAGTTTAATGGGAATAACAGCACAGCAGGTACATTTATGATTTAGTATCATTTCAGTTTTCATCCAGGAAAATTGTCAACCATTGCAGGAATAAAAAATAAAGTGCTATGTTCTGTATAGTATAACCTCTTTAAATTGGCAATTTGTAGCTGTTTGATAATTCATTCTTAAGCAAACCTCAACCGCTTGCTACCTGCTGTATTCATTAGCCTGTCCATCTTCCTATTCCCTGTAGAGCACACGGAACTATGATTGTTAGAAAAATATTGGGCTGGCTGTTTATATTTGATATCTCATACATTGTATATATGTTTTGCCACATATTTTTATGCAATTGTTTTAGAAAGATGAGCAAACACTTTTGGGGTGCCTGGAAGATAGTTATTAATGCTTTCTGAATGTTTTGCAATGGATCCATGTTAGATAAATAATGTATTACATACTGTGTCATATGCAGTAGAATTTTTTTTATTCATCTATTGAGCATAACATGCAAAGCTCAATATAGAAACGACCAAATTTTAAGAGCAACAGCTCTCTGTATGTGGCACATTTGCAAATATGGGTATTTCAGGGTGCAAATTAAAATAGTTTGATGCACCATATCACACTTTCTCAATGAAAGGGAAACTTTCCTTGTGCTTACTATAAACACTTCATTTACACGTTTATTTGAGACTTTGTTAAATTAGATTATGTAAACACAGGCTGGATAGCAAGTCAGATTTAATACACATGAGTTTTAAAACTGACTTGCATGCTGAACGCAAAAAGTATAAAGGACTTCACCAAGATTTATTGATTCATGTCAAGGCATCATTACTTTTCAAAGTGTGAAAAATGATCATATATTTATGGCCTGCCGACTGAAGCTGTTTTGTGAATTAGCAAAAGCTCTGGAGAGGAGCAGCCTAATTGCATTATCATAGAATCAGAGATGGTTGTCAATTTCCCCCATTTAGCTTTTCTCCTTTAGTTTGTTAAAATGAAGGTGCCATACGTTGGCTGAATTCACTAATACCCTGATGAATGAAGTATTTTCCCAGTAGGCTCGCTACCAGTACAAACAGTGAATTAGGAATGATAGACCATCAATCATATCTTCTTCAAACAGATCTCTGCACTGAGATTATTCGTTTTATATTAGGGCCACTTAAAAAGTTTTCACACTGGATTTACTGGTGCAAAGACTTCAATTGTCCATAATCTTCCTTGTCTCCTTTGGAAGCAAGAGTATTTCACATATTATAGTAGATGACTTCCTTCCTTCATTAACACAATTTTCAAGGTTGACTTCATTTCAATTGTATTATTTCTTTTAAAAAATACATGATACTATTCACCTGATATTGGTTACTGTTCTTTAACCACAGCCTGACTATAAGACTGGATTCTATATGGTAGGCATTTCTTCTTTGTATGATCACAAATGAAAGGCAGTTCTCTAAGAAATCCCTATCAAGTGAATACAAAATTCAGGCTTAAACAAATGCTCACTTACCTCTTATATTTTTGGCATCTACAAGTTCAAGATGACCTGGTGATTTGTGCAGTGTTTGTTATGCAAGAGTCAGAGCTTGCTCTCAGGCGCCCATGTATGGTTCCCCTGGGATTTTTGTCCCTTTAATGGAAATTACATGTATGCATCCAAGTCTCTCCCAAAGGGACTTATCCTGCCTCAGTGTGCAAACATAATTCTCATTAAAATTTAATAGGAACTGTACACATGCAGGTAGGGAAGAAATAGACTCCTAGGTTCAGATCACCACAGTCTGTGTCATGCTAAGGATGACAGGTCTGCCCTGAAGGTGGGCATGCTGCCACAGGTTGTAGAGTTCAGATAAGCAATCAGAACTTCTAATGCTCACCTACATCATGTGTGAGGCTTTCCAATTATTTTTTGCGTTGCAGGAAATTGTTCAGGAAACCTAGCTGAACCCTTATTTGCTAAGCTTTTCTCTACCATTACAATTATTTCCATTATTTCTTCTCTAGGAGTTCAGGAAAACTTGGCATTGTTAATACTTGATTCCTGGATTGAAGGGTTTGGATCATTTGCATTTATCAGAATCACTGGACCATAATATTTGTCTATTTTTTCCTTTTGTATTGCTTCCAACATACCTCTTATTTGACTGGATAAGTGGTGCTTAACTCCTGGTATGTTTTAGGGCCTGAGAAATCAGCTCTTTATTCTAAAGAAATGCAGCTTTAATGCACACATTGCTAAACTTGTGTAAATTCAACCAAACAACCTTTTTTAGATGAACTGAATCTATGTGGCAGAAAGCAGAGTAAACTTAGCATTAGATTAGTTTGATCATTTCTGTTGAAACCACATAAATCAATCTATATAACTCCACCCCTCTGAAAAAAAATCTGTCTTTTTGGGTTAATTTTAAAAACTGAATAATTCCAAAAACACTAATATCACCACCTTAGAGCATATCTGAACAAGAATTCCCAAGTCTTTTTACACGTATAAAAGCTAGAAAAATAGAGGAGAAATATTAGTGCTTTTCTTGATTGAGTTTCATGAATATAAACAATGTATTTAAAGTTAAGGATTTTTTTTTTAATCTCGTTAGGAAGTAGATTATACAAACCAGTTTTGACATCAAACAAACAAACCAAAAACCTGAATTAATGTATATGTGTATACAATGAGTAGACTTGTCTAGGAGATATAAGAGGTACCAGTTGCCATATCTCTTTAAAAGAAAAAATTGCAGAGAAGTAGGAAATTCAAGTGACTGCATAAACAGGTAAATTAAACTTCTCCAGTTTTCAACTGCAATCAAATAGGCCAAGTAATTAAGTGCATCATAAAATAAATAATCCAAGCAAAACCAATAAGCCAAGTGTTGAGACTCAGTTGTATGACTGACATAGTTACATCTGGAACCTTTTTATATCTAAGTCATGACTTTGAAGATAAGGAACAAATCTAGAAGGTGAACACAGGTAATATGAGATTAACTTTTCAATAATTCATCTCCTTATTACAAACTGGATTTCAGATCACTAGCTTGAAGGCTCCCCCCTGTTGGTGACACCCTGACTTCAGGGTGAGATTCTGTCTCTTACTAGATGCACTTCCTTCTGCCATCCTATAATCTTTGATGTCTCTCAAGAATCCACCATCAACCTTTTCTCTTCATTGAAAGCTCTCTTCTTTTGCTGTATTACACTCTTGTTGAGGCCTTAGCTACCATTTTGGTACCAGAAACCCCCAAATTGTTATATCTTAGCAACGTTTCTGAGTTCTAGATACTACTAAATCAGTTGCCTCAAACTCAACATGGACAAAGAACTTTCCTTTTCCTTGAGAGTTATTTATACCCATTTTAACAATTCAGATTAGTAGTGATGGACAAATGGAAACAGAAAAGCCTTGGAAATGTTCTTATTTTCTCATAGCATATTCTGCAGAATACAGGTGGTAAAACTCTATATACTATGATAGAGCACATCATTCTTAAAGAACTGGATACATTATAAATGTTGTATCAACACGGGTATAATTACTTATTTTGAATGAATATGCATCTGCTTAAAATGATTGGTTTCAGATTACTTCTGCAAGCTCTTTCTTCCTCCTCAAATTAACCATCACCCACAAAATGTGTTTTGTACTGCCATGTGTACCCTAGCTAAGGAAATGGAGCATTTGTTTGAAATTTACTAACATCATATAGACTTTCAGATGATGGTTTCTCCATGAGTCTGACATTTTTTTCCCTAGTATATGCTTCCATAATATATATGAAAGCAAATACATGTTTAGCCCTATGTATTTCAACGTGTGTAAAAACTCTATTAGTCCCTTGCTGGTAGAAAAGTCACCAAGTGTGAATGCAAAACTTCCTAAACACATAATTATGAAATTAGTTAACTTCAATTTCAAGCCAATAGAATTTTTAGATTCAAATGTACAAAGGCTACATATAGGTTTACTTTTTCTCTTTTTTATCTTATACTTTAAACTCATAAAAGTAGCATATGAATGCATACCATTCAGAAAGAAATTCAAACAATGAAATAACCTTTAGGATAACAATGACAGTCTCTCTTCACTACCCAACCCAACACCATAGAGGTAAATCAAATAGTGTTTATCTGCCTGTTTTGTCATAGTCATAAATCCAACACACCTTTGAACAATCAATAGCACATGTAAATATTTACTAAATTAATTGATATCCTTTTAGTTAGTTTGTATACACTTGCATGTATATTCAATATTAATGTGAACAAAATGTGCCTACTATCCTGTAATTTGTTGTTTTTACTATTCCACCCATCTCTCCATCAGCTTTACCTATCTCATTATTTTCAACAATTATATCATTTTTCATAGTATGGAGGAATTACAATTTATTTAATGGTTCTCCTTTAAATCGTGCCCAACTTTTGCTACTATAACCAGTGCTGTAATGTTTATGAACACATGGCAGTGTTTTTGCAGAATAGATTTCTAGAGATGGAATTACTAGATCAAGAAGTATATAAGCATTTTAAAGTTGTTCCAGTAAATACCCTTACCAATAGCATATAAAACCACCAGTTATACTAAGGTTTTGATATTTAACTCTATGGATGTGATGGATGAAAAAGTATACCAATGAAATTGTTGCTTTAACTTACATTTCCTTTGTTTCCACTGAGCTTTACATGTGTATTATTTGTTTCTACATAAATTCTCAGTTAACCAATTTTGGTTCTTTTCCTGATTGATTCATAAGAGTTTTTTACATATTATGTGTACTAACCTTTCCTGGTTATATATGTTAAAAAAATTTTTATTTTATTCTATTTTATTTTGGGGAAGAAATAAATAATACTGCTTTATCCACAGATGATATGGTTATGTACATAAAAATCTAAAAACACCAAAAGGTAACTTCAGAGTTATGGAGTAAATTTAGCAAGATCATTGGATCCTAAGTCACCATTTATAAAATGTTACTTTTTTAGTTGAAGACATACTACTAAATATATACTATTTATACAATTATATATTAAATACATACAATACACTATCAGTTTCAAGTATACATCATAGTGATTCAATATTTTTAAACATTATAAAATGATCCCCACAATAAATCTATATACTATCTGTCACTATACAAAGTTATTACAATATTATTGACTATATTCCCTATGTTGTACATTATATCCCCATGACTTATTTATTTTATAACTGGAAGTTTATACCTCTTAATCCCTTCACTTATTTTGTCCACCTCTCAAGCCCTTCTCCCTCAGATAACCCACAATTTGTTTCCTATGAGTCTGTTTCTGTTTTATTTTGTTTGTTTTATTGTTTATTTTCCACATATAAGTGAAATCCCACAATATTTGTCTTTGTCTGACCGACTTACTTTACTTAGCATAATTATTACCTTCTAGGTCCATCCATGTTATCACAAATAGCAATATTTTATACTTTTTTGAAGCTGAGTAATATTCCTTGTATATATATATATATAATATATACCACATCTTCTTTATCCATTCATCTACCAATGAAGATTTAGGTTGTTTTTATACATTGGCTGTTATAAATAATGCTGCAGTGAAGATGGGGGTGCAGATATCTCTTTGCGACAGTGATTTCATTTCCTTCAGATAAACACCCAAAAGTAGAATTACTAGATCATAAACAGTTCTATTTTTTATTTTTTGAGGCCATACTTTTTTCCATTGTGGCTGCACCAACTTATATTCCCACCAACAGTGCGGAAAAGGGTTCCCTTTTCTCCACATTCTCTCTCTAACACTTAGTTTTTGTCTTTTGGTAATAGTCAATGTGAATAGTGTAAGGTGATAAGATACCTCACTGTGGTTTTGATTTGCATTTCCCTGATGATTAGTGATTTTAAATTGTGTTTACTTGTCTCTATGAATACTTTCCTTTTTGACTTCTGGGTTTTGTGTCTTGAAGAGTTGTACCTTTCTCTGCACAGTTATGAAAATATTACCTTTAGAGGATTTTGTTGTTTGTCTTTTTAACATTTAGTTCTTTATTTCCTGTTACCCAATATATTTGGCTTTCTTTATTTTGTTAATGTGGATAGTATATTACACATGTTCAGCAATCTTATATTCTAGAAATATATTGTACTATAACAAAATGTATAACTTTTTTAATATACTGCTGCATTTAATTTATTTTATCTAAAATTTTTGCATCTATCTATATCTTTAAAGACCTAAAGATAGGTATTTAATTGTGCTATCCTTATCCAGAGTTTATATCATGATTATGTAATGCATATAGACTGTACTAACCAGTTTTCTACATTTTCCTATACTCTTCTAAGCATTTAAAATTAAATAATACAACACATGTCTGATATGAAGGTTGGATAGAATTTATGAAGACCTGTTATTTAAGTATTTTTATTTCCTTCTATAATCATTCATCCAGTCATATTATCTACTAACCCTTATTGGTCATGGCCATAAGTATTTTCCTAAGAAAATGTTCATTTCACCTTGTTTTTCAAATTTATTAATGCAAATGTATACTGACTATTAGCTCATAATTTTTTAAATACATCTTCAATTATGTCTCTTTATTCAGCCTCATGCTTTTTGTGTTTTCTCTTTTATATACTCATTATAAGAGACTTAACAAAAAGTTCCTTTGTTGTACTGACCAAAAAAAAAAAGCTCAGATTTTACTGATCAAATCTAATATTTATTATTGTTTTCTAATTCTTTCACTTAAGGTTTTTGTTTTTTTTTTTACTGAGTAACTTTTGGGGTATAGCTTATAGTCTTTTTCATATGGAACTATCATTATCATTCACTTCTAAATAGTTCAAAATTTCCATTTTTTTTTTCTTTTTAACTCAAAAGTCAGGTATATATAAAATAACAAGCAAAAATGAAGCAACAGTAAAACTTTCGAGGAAGAAGCCGAGGAATGGGAGAAGAAAGTGCCAGAGTAAGCACGTAAGGTAGTGTTAGGACTTCTACCATGTGGTCCGACAGGCTTTAGGTGGATGCTGCAGATACATTTTGATTCAATATAAGAAAGAACTTGGTAAAATTCAGGGTTGTCCAAAAAGTGAAATCAACTACCTTTTCAGAAAGTGAGTTCTCTACTCCTGGGTGTGTTCAAGCACAAGAAATGTGATAATGTGACAAGGGGGATCCAAACATGAAGTAAATAAATTACTTTTAAGATCTTTCTCAGTCTGTTTGGATTCTATCATATAATTTAGTCTATTATAAAGTACAACAAATGGTGCCACAAAACTACTTTTAATTCAAGCAAACCCCCTACTACAATAAACTCCATTGGAAATTGAGAATGTCTTATTGAAATATAATTGTGTTAAAATTGATACTTTGCTTAAAACTACATTCCTAATCTGCAAGGGTTATAGAATAAACAGAGATGAGGCCAATTTTCTCTATAGTTTATTAATAAGTCCAAAGAAATAAGAAAAAAGGAGAAGCGTCATAAACTTTTCCCTTCTCCTAGTTCCTAGGTCTTTAACATAATGTTTTCAGTTACAAGATAGTTTTGGACTTGGGATTAAAGGCTGGGATTTTTGAGATGCTGATGGAATGCGAAAGTACAGATGTTACTTGAAAATACAATAAAAAAATTATAATCTACTCAACTATTGCTCAGGTAAGAATTGTCCCTTTTTCCCTTTACTTCTTTCCCAGACCCTCACTTGAGGCAGAGCAATGTACTACTCATCCTTTACGTGACTCACTAGCTTCTACTCTTGAGTCACTGAACTAGCCACTTGGGGAATAGACTTTCCTGCTTGCAAGTAGAATGCATATAAAAGATTTCTGGCCTGAGATACTAATTACCTTCATTCCAAAGACACAGATCCTTATCTCATCTGTGGTGGTATCTTCTATCTCTCTGAATTCTTACCCACTGACTTACCACTACTTCCTGTGCTAGACTGCCAGAATCCTTACCTCAGACTATGAATGTACAGAGCCTGAACAGACCTCAACCCTTAGCCCTCATTCCCAGTCTCTTCATGGCTCTCCAGGTTCTGTCTTCCTGCCCCTTCTCCATCAACTAGCGCACCTACGCTTCCTACTTACTGCAATAAACATTATTTATTATGCTAAATGGTGTTATGGACTAAATGTTTGTGTCCCCTCCAAATTCGTATGTTGAATCCCTAACACCCAATGTAATAGTATTTGGAGATGAGGCTTTTGGAAGATAAAGGTAAAATTAAGTCAAAAGTTTAGAGCTTTCATGATGAGATAAGTGGCCTTTTAAGAAAAGGAGGAGAGAGGAACTGCTTTGACTCTCTGTCCCCACTTGCATGCAGTGAGTAGAGGCCATGTGAAGACATAGTAAGAACATGGTTGTCTGCAAGCCAGGAATAGAGTCCTCACCAGCAACCAAACTGGCTGTCACCTTGATCTTGGACTTCTCAGCCTCCAGAACTATGAGAAATACATTTCTGTTTTTTAGGCCACCCCTGATATTTTATTATAACAGCCCAAGACAACTAAGACAGCAGGTGTGCCAATTTTATAAACTGTCATCATACAGATGTTATATTGAAATATTTTATTTGGCATTTTTTTATCTCTATGTTATATGAAGATCTTGATGCTTACTAACTCTCTGATAGCAAAGTGAATTGATTAGTCAATGAAGATAAACATATTTCTCAAGAAAATGATTACAAATAAATAGTTTTGAAAAATATTTTCTCCAACCTGAATGCAAGCACAAAATCTAGAACCTCAAGTGGCATTGCTCTAATTTAAGGGAAATATAGGTGTCTGATTTCAATGTGTTGGCCAATGTATTATGAAGATCTGTAATTCCAGTATAAATAAAGGGAAAAAATTAAAAGGCTAGGGTGAGAAACCCCAATGGGAACACTGTGTCCCTTGTTCTTAAGTGATTGATACGTATTTCCATTTTTATCACTCTGGAATCTAAAAGAACTCAGAAGATAATAATCTTTTCTCACACATCTTTGTTGCCCCAGTACTCAGCAGTGTCAGACACATAATAAAGACTCAGAATAGGTTTTTTCAAATGAAGGTGCTTATGTTTTCTTTAGTACTTTGAATATAAGTATATTATGCGGCCACCATTTCCACCATTCTGTAAATTTCTTCATCTCTTGATTTAATAAATACTTATTTGGTACCTATTCTGTTGCAAAACCCTGTTCTAGGCACTGAGGATGCCATAACAAAATAAGATCTTTGTAGTCATGAAGCATACATTTAATTGGGAAAACAAACAACCATCAAGCAAACACTAAGAAAGTATAATATGGTATCAAGCATTAATAAGTATTGTGAAGGTAATTAAAGGTTCTGAGGGGATAGAGAATGAGAAGTAGATGCTATTTTAGATGAAGTGATGTTTGAGCAAGGATTTAAATGAAGTGAGAGAGTGGGCACTCTGAATGGTTGAGTAGATAGCATTCCAGAAGGAAGAAAAACAAATGGAAAGATTTTGAGACGAGAGTGAATACGGTGTGTTTGAGGAGGAGCAGCTAAAACAAAGTGAACAAGAAGAGTGGTACAAATGAGGTCTGAATGGTAGATAGATGTCAGATCCCATAGGGCTTCCCAGGTCACTGTTAGTACTTGGATTTTATTCAGAGGAAGCCATGGTGATATTTTTAAATCAAGCAGTAAAATCTGATTTATACTTTAAAAGAATCCCTCTGGTTGCTATGAGAATAGACTAGGTGGTCAGAGGTGGAAGGTGGAATGTGGGTGGAGAGAAGGGGTGTAAGTCCAGTGAGGAAGCGACTGCACTAGTCCTTAAGAGATGACACTAGCCTGGTCCAAGGAGTTTGGTGGAAGTGGTGACCAAAGAAGAGACTCAAAAAATATTTTGTGGACAGACACAACAGGATTTGCTGGGATAGGGATAGATGAAAAAGTGAGAGCAGCAAAGGATGACTCCAAGATTTGTGACTAACTGAAGTGGGGAACACAGCAGAGGAACAGACTTCAAGGGGAAAACCAGGAGTTCAGTTTTGGACATACCACTTAAGTAGAAAAGTTAGGTAAGCATTTGACTAAATGGGTCTGGTGTACAGGAATGAGGGTTATCTGTTTATGGGATCTTAATGGTGGCCCCAAAGCTAGAGAGTCTTTAGGAATTTTTCATGCCAAAACCCAAGAAGTTCAGGAAAAATGCAGACTGAATTCAAATTCAAAACCAGTGAATATGGTAAGAAGTCATTTAATTAGACCAAAATGGATAAAAGGCTGGTGAAGGCAAGCTTAAGAGAAAATGAGAGGGAAGTGGCAAGAACAAGTACAGACAGCTCTTTCTCCTTTGCTAAATACGAGGCAAAGAAATGTATCCCTATTCTAATTTTTTAAAATTATTTCTTTACTGTATGACTCTGCTACAAGTCTGCATTCCATCTTTATTCACCTTTTATTTATTTTATTGAAGCATAGTTGATATACAATATGATGTTGGTTTCAGGTGTTACAACATAGTGATTTGACATTTCTAAATGCTCACCACAAAAAAATAGTTACCATCTGTCATCACACAAAGATGTTACAACATTATTGACTATATTCCCTATGCTGTGCTTTCATCCCTGTGACTAATTTATTCTATAATTGGAAGTTTATACTTAATTATCCCCTTCACCTATTTCACTCAATCCATCAACCCTTTTCCCCTATGGCAACCATCAATCTGTTCTCTGTGCTTATAAGGCTATTCCTGGTTAGCTGGTTGGTTTTATTTTTTAGATTCCACATATAGGTGAAATCACCACACATAGGTGAAATTTGTCTTTCTCTAATTTATTTTACTTAGCATAATAACTCTGTAGGTCTATCCATGTTACTGTAAATGACAAGAGGTCATTCTTTTTATGGCTGAGTAATATTCCATTGTATATATTCACCATATCATCTTTATCCATTCATCTATTTATGGACATCTTGGTTGCTTCCATATCTTGGCCATAGTAAATAATGCTTCAATAATCACAAGGATGCATATATCTTTCCAAGTTAATGATTTCATTTTCTTTGGGTACATTCCCAGAAGTGGAATTACTGGGTCTTAAGGTATTTCTATTTTTAGTCTTTTGAGAAAGCTACTTATTCTTTTCCATAGTGACTGTACCAATTTACATTTCCACCAACAGTGTAGGAGGGTTCACTTTTCCCCACATCTTCACCAATACTTGCTATTTCTTATCTTTTGGATAGTGGTCATTCTGACTGGTGTGAGGTGATACCTCATTGTTGTTTTGATGTACATTTCCCTGATGATTAGTGATGATGAGCATCTTTTCATGTGCCTGTTGGCCATCTGTATGTTTTTATTTTAGAAAAGTGTCTATTCAGGTCCTCTGCCCATTTTGTAATTGGATTATTTGTTTTTTTTACTGTTGAGTTGCCTAAGTTGTTAGGTATTTCTATACTAACCCCTTGCTGGATATATCATTTGCACATATCTTCTCCCATTGAATAGGTTAACTTTTCCTTTTGTGATGGTTCTCTTTTCTGTGCAGAAACTTTTTTAGTTTGATGTAGTCCCACTTGTTTATTTTTGCTTTGTTTCCCTTGCCTGGGAAGATCTATCTAGGAAAAATTATGACAATATTCTAATGCCAATGTTCAAGAGTTTACCTTTTTTTTTTTCTAGGTGTTTTATGGTTTCAGATTTTACATTCAGGTCATTAATCCATTTCAAGTCTACTTTTGTTTATGGTGTAAGTCAGTGATCCAGTGATTTCATTCTTTTGCATGTAGCTGTCTAGTTTCCCCAATATCATTTATTGAAGAGACTGTCTTCCCCATTGTATATTCTTACCTCCTTTGTTATATATTAACTGATCACAGAAGTGTGGGGTCAGTTCAGGCTCTCTGCTCTATTCCATTGATCTATGTGTCAATTTTTGTGCCAGTACCATTTATTACTGTAGCTTTGTTGTATAGCTTGAAATCAGGGACCATGACTCCCCCAGCTTTATTCTTTCTTAAACTGTTTTAGCTATTCAGGGTCTTTTGCAGTTCCATGCTAATTTTAGGATTATTTGCTCTAGTTCTGTGAAAAATATCTGTGATATTTTTATAGGGATTTCATTGATCTGTATGTTGTTTTAGATAGTACGGCTATTCTAACAATACGAATTTTTTCTATCCATGAGCATGATGTATTTTTCTACTTTTTTGTGTCATCTTCAATTTCTTTCATAAATGTCTTACAATTTTCTGAGTATAGGTCTTTCACCATCTCCTTTGTTAGATTTATTCCTAGAGGGGTTTTTTTTTACAATTTAAATGAGATTATTTTCTTAATTTCTTTTTCTGTTAGTTTGTTGTTTGTATATGGAAACCTAACAGATTTCTGTGTTTTGAATTTTGTTATCCTGCAACTTTGCTGAATTCATTCACTCATTCTAAAAAATTTTGGTGGAGCATTTATAGTTTTCTAAATACAATATCATATCATCTGCAATTAGTCACAATTTTATTTCTTCCTTGCCAAATTGGATTCTTTCTATTTCTTTTTCTTGTCTGATTACTGTGCTAGGATTTCCATTAGTATGGTGAGAGTGGGCATCTTTGTCTTGCTCTTGATCTAACAGGAAAAGTTTTTAGTTTTATCATTGATAATGATGTTAGCTGAGTGTCATATACGGCCTTTACTGTGTTGAGAGCTGTTCCCTCTGTATCCACCTTGTTAGAAGTTTTTATCATGAATGGAAGTTGAATTTTGTCAAATGCTTTTTCAGCACCTAGTGTGAGGATCATGTGGTTTTAATCCCTCCTTTTGTTAATATGGCTATCACGTTGGTTGATCTACAAATATTAAACCATCCTTGCACCCCTGGAATAAATCCCACCTGGTTGTGGTGAATGATACTTTTAATGTATTTTTTTAATTCAGTTTGCTAATATTTTGTTGAGGAATTTTACATCTATGTTCATCAGGGATACTAACCTACAGTTTTCTTTTCTGTAGTGACTTTTTTTTGGTTTTGGTATCAGGATTATGCTGATTTCATAGAATAATTTGGAAACTTTCCTTCCTCCTCAATTTTTTGGAATAGTTTGAGAAGGATAGGTGTTAACTCTCCTTTAAATATTTGGTAGAAATTCTCCTCTGAAGCCACTTGGTACTGAACTTTTGTTCATTGGGAGTTTTTTTTTTATTACTGATTAGACTTCATTACTAGTAATCAGTCTGTTCTGATTTTCTAATTCTTCCTGGTTCAGTCTTGGAAAATTGCATGTTTCTAGGAATTTTCCATTCCTTACGTTGTCCAGTTTGTTGACATATAATTTTTCATAGTAATCTCATAATACTTTGCACTTCTGGGTTGTCAATTATAACTTTTCTTTCATTTCTGATTTAATTTGACTCTTTTTTCTTGATGAGTCTAGCTAAAGTTTTATCAATTTTATTTATCTTTTCAAAGACCTAGTTCTTAGATACATTGATCTTTTGTATTGTTTGTTTGTCTCTATTTCATTTTCTTCAGCTCTCATCTTTATTATTTCCTTCTTTCTATTAATTTTAGGCTTTGTTTTTCTTTTTTCTAGTTTAATCTTTAAGTATAGGGCTAGACTGTTTGTTTGGGATTTTCTGTTTATTGAGATAGGCCTGTATTGTTACAATTTTTCTCTTAGAACTGATTTTGCCATGTCACAAAGATTTGGAACTGTTGTATTTGTATTTTTATTTGTCTCCAAGTATTTTTCTTTTTTACTTCCTCTTTGATTTCTTTATTGACCCATTGGTTGTTTAGTAGCATGTTGTTTGGCCTCCACATATTTGTGAGTTTTTTCCAGCTTTCTTATTGTAATTGATTTCCAGTTCATACTATTGTTGGAAAAGATGCTTGATATAATTTTAATCTTCTTAAATTTATTCAGACTTGTTTTGGGTCCAAACATGTGATCTATTCTGGAGAATGTTCCATATGTACTTGAAAAGAATGTATATGTTGCTTTTGGATGTAATGTTCTATATATCTCTCTTAAATCCGTTTGATCTAACATGTCTTTCAAAGTTACTGTTTCCTTGTTGATTTTCTGTGTGGGTGTTCTATCCATTGATGTAAGTGGGATAGTGAAGTTTCCTACAATTATTTTATTACTGTCAATTTCTCCCTTTATGTCCATTAATATTTGCATTTATGTATTTTGGTGCTTCTCTGTTGGTTGCATAGATATTTATAATTAATACATCTTTTTGCTGGATTGGGCCCTTCATCATTATGTAATGTCTTTCTTTGTCTATCTTACAGTCTTTGTTTTAAAGTCTGCTTTGTATGATAGTAGTATTGCTTCCCCAGTTTTTTTTTTCATTTCCATTTGCATGGTTTATTCACCTTTAAATACTCAGTAGGTACCAAGTTATATGGGCCACCAAGTGACAGTGTACTTTATTTTTAAAAAAATACTAAAGAAGAAACTTCTGGAACACAGTACAAAATGAAATATAAAAAAATGAAAGCAGTGATAGAGTTCTTATGATGGCTCACCTTTGGTAAATGCAATGTAGTGATGAGCAAATTTCTTGGAGGTGACATGCTTTCAAGGAAGGTGTCATATCAGTGATGAGGCAGTGTCTAGAAATGAAAGCTTTTCATAATTTATTTTCTCCCCTCTCCTTTTTGAAGAGTGTTAAGAATACTTTATGAGAAGGCTTGGATGTTAAGGAGGAAAGGAGAATGAGACAAGAAAGTGTAAATCAATTAGGATAATATCTCAAATAAACAACTAATTTTTTTTAGATCATTCTAAATTCCAGGCACTGGATAGAGCATTGACCAAGTCAACATGGTGCTTGGTTATAGAGCAAGTTCCAAGTCCATAGGGCACATCATTAAGCAAGCAAATTGATGTACTTTTAATATCTATGAAATGGGGAGTACAGGGTGCTCTGAGAGCATGATATCAAGAGTTGCCTAGTGATCAATGAGGCTAGACAAAGTTCCCAGCAAAAATAGCATTTAAGCTGAATCTGAGAGGATAAGTAGGAGTTGGTAAGATATTAATTATTCTTCTGTTACAATTCAGTTGCCCATCAGTGTCTATCACCTTCAAAGCCACCAGACTGTTTCTTTTATACTTATCTCTAGTGACGGATATTTATAAAATGTAGTGAGAAAGAAACAAAACAAAGGCTTTGTGATAAGTATATGCTCTTTGAAGATATGCAATGATGCTTAAAAAAATGGAAGACATATTATTTTAATGTTATTGTGAAAACAGAAACTAAAGTGTGCTATTTCTAATTGAACCATGGGTAACCTTATTTTTTATCAGTTTGTACTGCTGGTGCTTTGTGTCTTCACTGAATGCTTTTCATTTTGTCACTCAGGTAATGTAGTCACCGCTTTTCATGTGATAATCACGTGTAATTAATTTTGTAACTGTTCCTGTCCTGTTAGACTGTTAATTGGATGTCTGTGAATCATATATGTCTCAACTCCTGAAAAAATTTAAAATATGCTAGTTTTGAAAGGACATTGGTACTTTCTTGATTTTGATTGTCAATTATTAAAAATAGTTTTTTAAATATACTTCTGCTTGGGTATAGAGCAATATCTTTTATTCTATTGAGATGAATTTCCAAGTCATAATGAAAAAGGTATGCTGTCATGTAGTGACACAGGGAATTTGGGGTATAAATTTATATTATTTATTATATTTCTTTAGCATGAGGGCATGTGGACTGAAACCAAGTTTACAAAGTTAATACGTGATATAGTAGAACCTAACCCAAAATCTTCTGAATCTAAATTAAGTTTTCATTCCCAAACCACAAAGATTAATTCCAGTATGGGTAGTAGTGCCTAGAAGTTAGGAGTCAAGTTTCTAGAGTCAGATTGCCTTGGTTTGATTCAGCCAGACCACTCAATACCATGTGATTTCGGATTCTTGGCCTAACCTCTCTATGCCTCATATATAAAAAGAGGAGAAACAGTGGTGTTTAATTCATTATTTTTCTGAGAACTAAATAAAAAATAAGTTAATATATGTAAAGCACTTAGCATAGTGCCAGCAAATACTAATAGTCCAATAAATTGGGGTTATTATTATAATCCTGTTGGTACATATATATATATATATATATGCATATATATATAATTATTATATATTGTTATACATAAAACCAATTAGAATTATATATAATACATATAATAATATATAAGTGCTTTTACTCTTATCTAGAAGTATCCCCTATTATGTATCATATGCAGTCATTTTCATGGAACACAGATTTATACTGACTTTACATTGGAAAAGCTATTAAAATCTTAAGAGCACTGATCTTTTCATCATTATTACCCCATGAATTTCTGTCCTAGTCTCTTTGTCAGTCCTATAAGACATAGATTTCCAAAGATTCACAAATTTCTACATTAAGTTCTGATCTTCATATAATTTTTAGATGCAAAATTTGTTATATATATTTTACCACAATAAAACATAGCAAAAACTTTGATCAAAAAAGTAGCATAGATATATAATTGCATATGATATATATTTTAATTTATTATTAATTTTTATTTTAAAATTTTAGGTGCAAAGGGGATAGGAAGATGGCAGCATGAGTAGAGCAGCAGAAATTTCCTCCCAAAACCACATATATCTATGAAAGTATAACAAAGACAACTGTTCCTAGAATAGAGACCAGAGGACACAGGACAATATCCAGACCACATCCGCACCTGAGAGAACCCAGCACCTCGAGAAGGGGGTAAGATACAAGCCCCAGCCCGGTGGGAGTCGAGCGCCCATCCCCCCAACTCCCGGCGGGAGAAGAATAGGCAGAGCGGGAGGGAGACGGAGCCCAGGACTGCAAAACACCCAGCCCCAGCCATCCGGGCCAGAGTGCAGACACAGTGCGTCTGCAGGGGGCCCTGGATACTAGGAAAACAGGGCAGCAAGACCGGTGAGCAGATGCCTGAGGCTGGCGCCAGAGAATAAAGAAAAACGAGCGGCCACCTTTTTTATTTTATTTTTTTTTATTTAAAATTTTTTTTGTGTGTGTGGTCATTGTTTTGTTTTGGCGGGTGCTTTTTTGAACTCTTAAAGGGGCAGGGCGGGACACTTAATCCAGAGATAGGGAATCCAGGGATCTCTGGGCACCCTAACCCCTGGGCTGCAGGGAGAAGGGAGGCCCCTTACAGTGATAAATAGCGTCCAGGCCACTCCCCCTCCAATGCAACTCAACCATTTTAGAAGAGCGGCCCGAGGCAGGCCATGCCCACAGCAACAGCGGAGATAAACTCCATAGCAGCCGGGCAGGAAGCAGAAACCCTGTCTGCACGCAGCTGCGCAGCACAAGCCACTAGAGGTCGCTGTTCGTCCAGGAGAGGAGGGCCAAAAACCAACAAGAAAGGAAGTCCTTCCAGCCGTCACTCGTCCCAGCTCTGCAAACTATTCCTATCACCATGAAAAGGCAAAGCTACAGGCAGACAAAGATCACAGAGACAACACCCGAGAAGGAGACAGACCTAACCAGTCTTCCTGAAAAAGAATTCAAAATAAGAATCATAAACATGCTGACAGAGATGCAGAGAAATACGCAAGAGAAATGGGATGAAGTCCGGAGGGAGATCACAGATGCCAGAAAGGAGATCGCAGAAATGAAACAAACTCTGGAAGGGTTTACAAGCAGAATGGATAGGATGCAAGAGGCCATTGATGGAATTGAAATCAGAGAACAGGAACGCATAGAAGCTGACATAGAGAGAGACAAAAGGATCTCCAGGAATGAAACAATATTAAGAGAACTGTGTGACCAATCCAAAAGGAACAATATCTGTATTATAGGGGTCCCAGAAGAAGAAGAGAGAGGAAAAGAGATGGAAACTATCTTAGAAGAAACAATTGTTGAAAACGTCCCCAAACTGGGGGAGGAAATAATCGAACAGACCACGGAAATACACAGAACCCTCAACAGAAAGGACCCAAGGAGGACAACACCAAGAAATATATTAATTAAAATGGCAAAAATCAAAGACAAGGAAAGAGTGTTAAAGGCAGCTAGAGAGAAAAAGGTCACCTATAAAGGAAAATCCATCAGGCTAACAACAGACTTCTCGACAGAAACCCTACAGGCCAGAAGAGAATGGCATGATATATTTAATAAAATGAAACAGAAGGGCCTCGAACCAAGGATACTGTATCCAGCAAGACTATCATTCAAATATGATGGTGGGATTAAACAATTCCCAGAAAAACAAAAGCTGAGGGAATTTTCTTTCCACAAACCACCTCTACAGAACATCTTACAGGGACTGCTCTAGATGGGAGCACTCCTAGAAAGAGCACAGCACAAAACACCCAACATATGAAGAATTGAGGAGGAGGAACAAGAAGGGATAGAAGAAAAGAATCTCCAGACAGTGTATATAACAGCTCAATAAGCGAGCTAAGTTAGGCAGTAAGGTATTAAAGAGGCTAACCATGAACCTTTGGTAACCACGAATTTAAAGCCTGCAATGGCAATAAGTACATATCTTTCAATAGTCACCCTAAATGTTAATGGGTTGAATGCACCAATCAAAAGACATAGAGTAATAGAATGGATAAAAAAGCAAGACCCATCTATATGCTGCTTACAAGAAACTCACCTCAAACCCAAAGACATGTACAGACTAAAAGTCAAGGGATGGAAAAACATATTTCAAGCAAACAACAGTGAGAAGAAAGCAGGGGTTGCAGTACTAATATCAGACAAAATAGACTTCAAAACAAAGAAAGTAACAAGAGGTAAAGAAGGACACTACATAATGATAAAGGGCTCAGTCCAACAAGAGGATATAACCATTCTAAATATATATGCACCCAACACAGGAGCACCAGCATATGTGAAAAAAATACTAACAGAACTAAAGGGGGATATAGACTGCAATGCATTCATTCTAGGAGACTTCAACACACCACTCACCCCAAAGGATAGATCCACTGGGCAGAAAATAAGTAAGGACATGGAAGCACTGAACAACACAGTAGAGCAGATAGACCTAATAGACATCTATAGAACTCTACATCCAAAAGCAACAGGATATACATTCTTCTCAAGTGCACAAGGAACATTCTCCAGAATAGAACACATACTAGGCCACAAAAAGAGCCTCAGAAAATTCCAAAAGATTGAAATCCTACCAACCAACTTTTCAGACCACAAAGGCATAAAACTAGAAATAAACTGTACAAAGAAAGCAAAGAGGCTTAGAAACAAATGGAGGCTTAACAACACGCTCCTAAATAATCAATGGATCAATGACCAAATCAAAATTGAGATCCAGCAATATATGGAAACAAATGACAACAACAACATTAAGCCCCAACTTCTGTGGGACACAGCAAAAGCAGTCTTAAGAGGAAAGTACATAGCAATCCAAGCATATTTAAAAAAGGAAGAGCAATCCCAAATGAATGGTCTAATGTCACAATTATCGAAATTGGAAAAAGAAGAACAGATGAGGCCTAAGGTCAGCAGAAGGAGGGACATAATAAAGATCAGAGAAGAAATAAATAAAATTGAGAAGAATAAAACAGTAGCAAAAATCAATGAAACCAAGAGCTGCTTCTTCGAGAAAATAAATAAAATAGATAAGCCTCTAGCCAGACTTATTTAGAAGAAAAAAGAGTCAACACAAATCAACAGTATCAGAAACGAGAAAGGAAAAATCACGACGGACCCCACGGAAATGCAAAGAATTATTGGAGAATACTATGAAAACCTATATGCTAACAAGCTGGGAATCCTAGGAGAAATGGACAACTTCCAAGAAAAATACAACCTTCCAAGATTGACCCAGAAAGAAACAGAAAATCTAAACAGACCAATTACCAGCAACGAAATTGAAGCGGTAATAAAAAACTACCAAAGAATAAAACCCCCGGGCCAGATGGATTTACCTCGGAATTTTATCAGACATACAGGGAAGACATAATACGCATTCCCCCTAAAGTTTTCCAAAAAATAGAGGAGGAGGGGATACTCCCAAACTCATTCTATGAAGCTAACATCACCCTAATACCAAAACCAGGCAAAGACCCCACCAAAAAAGAAAACTACAGACCAATATCCCTGAGGAACGTAGATGCAAAAATACTCAACAAAATATTACCAACCGAATTCAAAAATACATCAAAAGGATCATACACCATGACCAAGTGGGATTCATCCCAGGGATGCAAGGATGGTACAACATTCGAAAGTCCATCAACATCATCCACCACATCAACAAAAAGAAGGGCAAAAACCACATGATCATCCCCAGAGATGCTGAAAAAGCATTTGACAAAGTTCAACATCCATTCATGATAAAAACTCTCAGCAAAATGGGAATAGAGGGCAGGTACCTCAACATAATAAAGGCCATCTATGATAAACCCACAGCCAACATTATATTGAACAGCGAGAAGCTGAAAGCATTTCCTCTGAGATCGGGAAATAGACAGGGATGCCCACTCTCTCCACTGTTATTTAACATAGTACTGGAGGTCCTAGCCACGGCAATCAGACAAAATAAAGAAATACAAGGAATCCAGATTGGTAAAGAAGAAGTTAAACTGTCACTATTTGCAGATGACATGATACTGTACATAAAAAACCCTAAAGACTCCACCCCAAAACTACTAGAACTGATATCGGAATACAGCAAAGTTGCAGGATACAAAATCAACACACAGAAATCTGTGGCATTCCTATGTACTAAAAATGAACCAACAGAAAGAGAAATCAGGAAAACAACTCCATTCACAATTGCATCAAAAAAAATAAAATACCTAGGAATAAACCTAACCAAAGAAGTGAAAGACTTATACTCTGAAATCTACAAGTCACTCTTAAGAGAAATTAAAGGGGACACTAACAGATGGAAACTCATCCCATGCTTGTGGCTAGGAAGAATTAATATCGTCAAAATGGCCATCCTGCCCAAAGCAATATACAGATTTGATGCAATCCCTATGAAACTACCAGCAACATTCTTCAATGAACTGGAACAAATAATTCAAAAATTCATATGGAAACACCAAAGACCCCGAATAGCCAAAGCAATCCTGAGAAAGAAGAATAAAGTAGAGTGGATCTCACTCCCCAACTTCAAGCTCTACTATAAAGCCATAGTAATCAAGACAATTTGGTACTGGCACAAGAGCAGAGCCACAGACCAATGGAACAGACTAGAGAATCCAGACATTAACCCAGACATATATGGTCAATTAATATTTGATAAAGGAGCCATGGACATACAATGGGGAAATGACAGTCTCTTCAACAAGTGGTGCTCGCAAAACTGGACAGCTACATGTAGGAGAATGAAACTGGACCATTGTTTAACCCCATATACAAAAGTAAACTCAAAATGGATCAAAGACCTGAATGTAAATCATGAAACCATTAAACTCTTGGAAGAAAACATAGGCAAAAACCTCTTAGACATAAACATGAGTGACCTCTTCTTGAACAAATCTCCCCGGGCAAGGAACACAACAGCAAAAATGAACAAGTGGGACTATATTAAGCTGAAAAGCTTCTGTACAGCAAAAGACACCATCAATAGAACAAAAAGGATCTCTACAGTATGGGAGAATATATTTGAAAATGACACATCCGATAAAGGCTTGACGTCCAGAATATATAAAGAGCTCACATGCCTCAACAAACAAAAAAACAAATAACGCAATTAAAAAATGGGCAGAGGAACTGAACAGACAGTTCTCCAAAAAAGAAATACAGATGGCCAACAGACACATGAAAAGATGCTCCACATCGCTAATTATCAGAGAAATGCAAATTAAAACTACAATGAGGTATCACCTCACACCAGTAAGGATGGCTGCCATCCAAAAGACAAACAACAACAAATGTTGGCGAGGCTGTGGAGAAAGGGGAACCCTCCTACACTGCTGGTGGGAATGTAAGTTAGTTCAACCATTGTGGAAAGCAGTATGGAGGTATATCAAAATGCTCAAAACAGACTTACCATTTGACCCAGGAATTGCACTCCTAAGAATT
Source organism: Manis pentadactyla (assembly GCF_030020395.1). Lineage (NCBI taxonomy): Eukaryota > Metazoa > Chordata > Mammalia > Pholidota > Manidae > Manis > Manis pentadactyla. The sequence continues at coordinate 47,788,319 of NC_080021.1, forward strand.
TACCCTAAGAATGCAGCAATCAAGTATGAGAAAGATCAGTGCACCCCTATGTTTATCGCAGCGCTATTTACAATAACAAAGAATTGGAAGCAACCTAAATGTCCATCGATAGATGAATGGATAAAGAAGATGTGGTATTTATACACAATGGAATACTATTCAGCCATAAGAAAAGGGCAAATCCAATCATTTGCAGCAACATGGATGGAGCTGGAGGGTATTATGCTCAGTGAAACAAGCAAAGCAGTGAAAGAGAAATATCAAATGATTTCACTTACCTGTGAAGTATAAGAACAAAGGAAAAACTGAAGGAACAAAACAGCAGCAGAATCACAGAACTCAAGAATGGACTAACAGGTACCAAAGGGAAAGGGACTGGGGAGGATGGGTGGGTAGGGAGGGATATGGGGTGGGGAGAAGTAGGGGGGTATTAAGATTAACATGCATGGGGAGGTAGGAGAAAAGGGAGGGCTGCACAACACAGAGAAGGCAAGTAGTGATTCTACAACATTTTGCTATGCTGATGGACAGTGACTGTAAAGGGGTTTACAGGGGAGACCTGGTATAGAGGAGAGCCTAGTAAACATAATATTCATCATGTAAGTGTAGATTAGTGATACCAAAAACAAAACAAAACAAAACAAAACAAAAAAAAAAGGACAGTTCCTGTGTGGTAACCTCCAATGAGTTCTACACAAAGGTATAAAGGGCACATAAAAGTGTAGGCAAAGGGTCTGTTTGCGTTTATACAGAAGATCAAAGCCTAATTGGGCTACCCTGAAAATGAACTAAGATACGATATGAAAGAGGACTTCCAACATCAGCACTCTCTGAAAGACTCATGCCAGAAGATGATCATCAAAAAACGCCAACAAAGATCCACGCACTGCTACAGCTGTAGATGCACTCATCCCACCAGCTCCTGGACTTGCCATGGGAATGAAGGAGATATCTAAGCTGGCCTGTGCATACAGTAAAACATCAAATTTGACTGGATCTATACTGTTGGAACTCAATCAACAATTAGGAGAAGTTCAAATTGTAGCGCTCCAAAATCTTACAACTACAGACTATTTACTGTTAAAAGAACATATGGGATGTGAACAGTCCCCAGGAATGGGTTGTTTCAATTTGTCTGATTTCTCTCAGACTGTTCAAGTTCAGTTGGACAATATCCACCATATCATAGATAAGTTTTCACAAATGCCTAAGGTGCCTACCTGGTTTTCTTGATTTCACTGGAGATGGCTCGTAATTACAGATATGCTTTGGTTATGTAACTATACTCCTATTATGTTAATGTGTGTGCGCAATTTAAGTAGTAGCTTAAAACCTATACATGCTGAAGTTACTCTACAAGAAGATATGTCAAAGAAATAATCAATCTTCCCATGTTTTCTTCCGCCTGCTACTTCTATAGCTTTTCTTCTTCCTTCCTAATTACAACCCTTAAATAGAATTCGTGCCTCATATCAAATTTACCGAGTATCATAATTCTTCCAAGTGGTAAAGATACCTCAAGACAAATGCTGGGCATAGAAGCTACAGGGCATAAATATGCAAGGAAATAAAAAGCTAACCATTTCAAACAATAAGGCTTCTCTCTCACTTACCAACTTTACATTTCCCTGTATGGCCCCGGAAGATGACTGGTTAGCCAGAGATGGGTAAGATTCCTCAAGGGAGGAACAACCTAAGACAGGCACAGTCGCCGGGGGGTCATCAGGTGAGAAATTGGGGATCAACAGAGGTGAGGCTTAGAACCTCACCCCCCCTGTTCTGAGAGAAATCTTCTGCATACGTCGATGTTTTATTGCCCTTGTCTAGCTTGGATTAACACATAGTCTACAGGTGCACACCTGATCATCTGCATTTGCTCTCTTACAACACTAAACTATGTTTTCTACCTTTATCTTGTATCTACCTACCACTTCAGCATTTTATTAAAAATAATAATAATAGGAGGGGCGGAAGATGGCGGCGTGAGTAGAGCAGCGGAAATCTCCTCCCAAAACAACATATATCTATGAAAATATAACAAAGACAACCCTTCCTAGAATAAAGACCAGAGGACACAGGACAATATCCAGACCACATCCGCACCTGAGAGAACTCAGCGCCTCGCGAAGGGGGTAAGATACAAGCCGCAGCCCCGTGGGAGCCGAGCGCCCCTCCCCCCAGCTCCCGGCGGGAGAAGACCAGGCAGAGCGGGATGGAGACGGAGCCCAGGACTGCCGAGCACCCAGCCCCAGCCATCCGGGCCAGAGCGCAGGGCGCTCGATACTAGAAAAACAGGGCAGCAAGAACAGTGAGCAGGCAGTGGAGGCTGGGCGACAGAGGACATAAGAAAAGCGCGCGACCATTTTTTTTTGCTTTTTTGCTGTTTTGTTTTGGCGAGCGCTTTTTGGAAGTCTTAAAGGGCTAGGGACCCCAATACTAGGGAAACATGGCAAAAAGACCGGTGAGCAGAGGCCTGAGACTGGCACCGGCGAATAAAGAAAAACGAACGACTACCTTTTTTTTTAATTAAAAATTTTTATTAAAAAAAAATTTTTTTTCTTTTTCTTTTGGTGGGCGTTGTTTTGTTTTGGCGGGTGCTTTTTGGAAGTCTTAAAGGGGCAGGGCAGGTCACTTAATCCAGAGGTAGGGAATCCGGGATTTCTGGGCACCCTAAACCCTGGGCTGCAGGGAGCAGGGAGGCCCATTACGGAGATAAACAGCCTCCCAGCAGCTCCTGCTTCAACGCGACTCCACCATTTTGGAGTAGCTGCCCGAGCTAGGCCACGCCCACAGCAACAGTGGAGATTAACTCCATAGCAGCCGGGCAGGAAGCAGAAACCCTGTCTGCGCGCAGCTGCGCAGCACAAGCCACTAGAGGTCGCTGTTCTCCCAGGAGAGGAGGGCCACAAACCAACAAGAAAGGAAGTCCTTCCAGCCGTCACTCGTCCCAGTTCTGCAGACTATTCCTATCACCATGAAAAGGCAAAGCTACAGGCCGACAAAGATCACAGAGACAACACCAGAGAAGGAGACAGACCTAACCAGTCTCCCTGAAAAAGAATTCAAAATAAGAATCATAAACATGCTGACAGAGATGCAGAGAAATACGCAAGAGAAATGGGATGAAGTCCGGAAGGAGATCACAGATGCCAGAAAGGAGATCGCAGAAATGAAACAAACTCTGGAAGGGATTATAAGCAGAATGGATAGAATGCAAGAGGCCATTGATGGAATTGAAATCAGAGAACAGGAACGCATAGAAGCTGACATAGAGAGAGACAAAAGGATCTCCAGGAATGAAACAATATTAAGAGAACTGTGTGACCAATCCAAAAGGAACAAAATCCGTATTATAGGGGTCCCAGAAGAAGAAGAGAGAGGAAAAGAGATGGAAAGTATCCTAGAAGAAATAATTGCTGAAAACTTCCCCACACTGGGGGAGGAAGTAATCGAACAGACCACGGAAATACACAGAACCCCCAACAGACAGGATCCAAGAAGGGCAACACCAAGACACATAATAATTAAAATGGCAAAGATCAAGGACAAGGAAAGAGTGTTAAAGGCAGCTAGAGAGAAAAAGGTCACCTATAAAGGAAAACCCATCAGGCTAACGTCAAATTTCTCAACAGAGACCCTACAGGCCAGAAGAGAATGGCATGATATATTTAATACAATGAAACAGAAGGGCCTTGAACCAAGGATACTGTATCCAGCACGACTATCATTCAAATACGACGGTGGGATTAAACAATTCCCAGACAAACAAAAGCTGAGGGAATTTTCTTTCCACAAACCACCTCTACAGAACATCTTACAGGGACTGCTCTAGATGGGAGCACTCCTAGAAAGAGCACAGCACAAAACACCCAACATATGAAGAATCGAGGAGGAGGAACAAGAAGGGAGAGAAGAAAAGAATCTCCAGATAGTGTATATAACAGCTCAATAAGCGAGCTAAGTTAGGCAGTAAGATACTAAAGAGGCTAACCTTGAACCTTTCGTAACGACGAATTTAAAGCCTGCAATGATAATAAGTACATATCTTTCAATAGTCACCCTAAATGTTAATGGGTTGAATGCACCAATCAAAAGACACAGAGTAACAGAATGGATAAAAAAGCAAGACCCATCTATATGCTGCTTACAAGAAACTCACCTCAAACCCAAAGACATGTACAGACTAAAAATCAAGGGATGGAAAAACATATTTCAAGCAAACAACAGTGAGAAGAAAGCAGGGGTTGCAGTACTAATATCAGACAAAATAGACTTCAAAACAAAGAAAGTAACAAGAGATAAAGAAGGACACTACATAATGATAAAGGGCTCAGTCAAACAAGAGGATATAACCATTCTAAATACATGTGCACCCAACACAGGAGCACCAGCATATGTGAAAAAAATACTAACAGAACTAAAGGGGGATATAGACTGCAATGCATTCATTCTAGGAGACTTCAACACACCACTCACCCCAAAGGATAGATCCACTGTGCAGAAAATAAGTAAGGACACGGAAGCACTGAACAACACAGTAGAGCAGATGGACCTAATAGACATCTATAGAACTCTACATCCAAAAGCAGCGGGATATACATTCTTCTCAAGTGCACATGGAACATTCTCCAGAATAGACCACATACTAGGCCACAAAAAGAGCCTCAGAAAATTCCAAAAGATTGAAATCCTACCAACCAACTTTTCAGACCACAAAGGCATAAAACTAGAAATAAACTGTACAAAGAAAGCAAAGAGGCTTAGAAACAAATGGAGGCTTAACAACACGCTCCTAAATAATCAATGGATCAATGACCAAATCAAAATTGAGATCCAGCAATATATGGAAACAAATGACAACAACAACACTAAGCCCCAAATTCTGTGGGACACAGCAAAAGCAGTCTTAAGAGGAAAGTATATAGCAATCCAAGCATATTTAAAAAAGGAAGAGCAATCCCAAATGAATGGTCTGATGTCACAATTATCGAAATTGGAAAAAGAAGAACAGATGAGGCCTAAGGTCAGCAGAAGGAGGGATATAATAAAGATCAGAGAAGAAATAAATAAAATTGAGAAGAATAAAACAATAGCAAAAATCAATGAAACCAAGAGCTGGTTCTTTGAGAAAATAAACAAAATAGATAAGCCTCTAGCCAGACTTATTAAGAAGAAAAGAGAGTCAACACAAATCAACAGTATCAGAAACGAGAAAGGAAAAATCACGACGGACCCCACGGAAATGCAAAGAATTATTGGAGAATACTATGAAAACCTATATGCTAACAAGCTGGGTAACCTAGGAGAAATGGACAACTTCCTAGAAAAATATAACCTTCCAAGACTGACCCAGGAAGAAATAGAAAATCTAAACAGACCAATTACCAGCAACGAAATTGAAGCGGTAATCCAAAAACTACAAAAGAACAAAACCCCCGGGCCAGATGGATTTACCTCGGAATTTTATCAGACATACAGGGAAGACATAATACCCATTCTCCTTAAAGTTTTCCAAAAAATAGAGGAGATGGGGATACTCCCAAACTCATTCTATGAAGCTAACATCACCCTAATACCAAAACCAGGCAAAGACCCCACCAAAAAAGAAAACTACAGACCAATATCCCTGAGGAACGTAGATGCAAAAATACTCAACAAAATATTAGCAAACCGAATTCAAAAATACATCAAAAGGATCATACACCATGACCAAGTGGGATTCATCCCAGGGATGCAAGGATGGTACATTATTCGAAAGTCCATCAACATCATCCACCACATCAACAAAAAGAAAGACAAAAACCACATGATCATCTTCATAGATGCTGAAAAAGCATTTGACAAAGTTCAACATCCATTCATGTTAAAAACTCTCAGCAAAATGGGAATAGAGGGCAAGTACCTCAACATAATAAAGGCCATCTATGATAAACCCACAGCCAACATTATATTGAACAGCGAGAAGCTGAAAGCATTTCCGCTGAGATCGGGAACAAGACAGGGATGCCCACTCTCTCCACTGTTATTTAACATAGTACTGGAGGTCCTAGCCACGGCAATCAGACAAAATAAAGAAATACAAGGAATCCAGATTGGTAAAGAAGAAGTTAAACTGTCACTATTTGCAGATGACATGATACTGTACATAAAAAACCCTAAAGACTCCACCCCAAAACTACTAGAACTGATATCGGAATACAGCAAAGTTGCAGGATACAAAATCAACACACAGAAATCTGTGGCATTCCTATGTACTAAAAATGAACCAACAGAAAGAGAAATCAGGAAAACAACTCCATTCACAATTGCATCAAAAAAAATAAAATACCTAGGAATAAACCTAACCAAAGAAGTGAAAGACTTATACTCTGAAATCTACAAGTCACTCTTAAGAGAAATTAAAGGGGACACTAACAGATGGAAACTCATCCCATGCTTGTGGCTAGGAAGAATTAATATCGTCAAAATGGCCATCCTGCCCAAAGCAATATACAGATTTGATGCAATCCCTATGAAACTACCAGCAACATTCTTCAATGAACTGGAACAAATAATTCAAAAATTCATATGGAAACACCAAAGACCCCGAATAGCCAAAGCAATCCTGAGAAAGAAGAATAAAGTAGAGTGGATCTCACTCCCCAACTTCAAGCTCTACTATAAAGCCATAGTAATCAAGACAATTTGGTACTGGCACAAGAGCAGAGCCACAGACCAATGGAACAGACTAGAGAATCCAGACATTAACCCAGACATATATGGTCAATTAATATTTGATAAAGGAGCCATGGACATACAATGGGGAAATGACAGTCTCTTCAACAAGTGGTGCTCGCAAAACTGGACAGCTACATGTAGGAGAATGAAACTGGACCATTGTTTAACCCCATATACAAAAGTAAACTCAAAATGGATCAAAGACCTGAATGTAAATCATGAAACCATTAAACTCTTGGAAGAAAACATAGGCAAAAACCTCTTAGACATAAACATGAGTGACCTCTTCTTGAACAAATCTCCCCGGGCAAGGAACACAACAGCAAAAATGAACAAGTGGGACTATATTAAGCTGAAAAGCTTCTGTACAGCAAAAGACACCATCAATAGAACAAAAAGGATCTCTACAGTATGGGAGAATATATTTGAAAATGACACATCCGATAAAGGCTTGACGTCCAGAATATATAAAGAGCTCACATGCCTCAACAAAAAAAAAAAACAAATAACGCAATTAAAAAATGGGCAGAGGAACTGAACAGACAGTTCTCCAAAAAAGAAATACAGATGGCCAACAGACACATGAAAAGATGCTCCACATCGCTAATTATCAGAGAAATGCAAATTAAAACTACAATGAGGTATCACCTCACACCAGTAAGGATGGCTGCCATCCAAAAGACAAACAACAACAAATGTTGGCGAGGCTGTGGAGAAAGGGGAACCCTCCTACACTGCTGGTGGGAATGTAAGTTAGTTCAACCATTGTGGAAAGCAGTATGGAGGTATATCAAAATGCTCAAAACAGACTTACCATTTGACCCAGGAATTGCACTCCTAAGAATTTACCCTAAGAATGCAGCAATCAAGTATGAGAAAGATCAGTGCACCCCTATGTTTATCGCAGCGCTATTTACAATAACCAAGAATTGGAAGCAACCTAAATGTCCATCGATAGATGAATGGATAAAGAAGATGTGGTACATATACACAATGGAGTACTACTCAGCCATAAGAAAAGGGCAAATCCAATCATTTGCAGCAACATGGATGGAGCTGGAGGGTATTATGCTCAGTGAAACAAGCCAAGCGGAGAAAGAGAAATACCAAATGATTTCACTTATCTGTGGAATATAAGAACAAAGGAAAAACTGAAGGAACAAAACAGCAGCAGAATCACAGAACTCAAGAATGGACTAACAGGTACCAAAGGGAAAGGGACTGGGGAGGATGGGTAGGTAGGGAGGGATAAGGGGGGGAGCAGTAGGGGGGTATTAAGATTAACATACATGGGGGGTAGGAGAAAAGGGAGGGCTGTACAACACAGAGAAGGCAAGTAGTGATTCTACAACATTTTGTTATGCTGATGGACAGTGACTGTAAAGGGGTTTATAGGGGGGACCTGGTATAGGGGAGAGCCTAGTAAACATAATATTCGTCATGTAAGTGTAGAATAGTGATACCAAAAACAAAGCAAAAAAAAAAAAAGGGCAGTTCCTGTGTGGTAACCTCCAACGAGTTCTACACAAGGGTATAAAGGGCATATAAAAGTGTAGGCAAAGGGTCTGTTTGTGTTTATACAGAGGATCAAAGCCTAATTGGGCTACCACGAAAATGAACTAAGATACGATAAGAAAAAGAACTTCCAACATCAGCACTCTCTGGAAGACTCATGCCAGAAGATGATCATCAAAAAACGCCAACAAAGATCCACGCACTGCTACAGCTGTAGATGCACTCATCCCACCAGTTCCTGGACTTGCCATGGGAATGAGGAAGGAGATACCTAAGCTGGCCTGTGCATACAGTAAAACAACAAATTTGACTGGATCTATACTGTTGGAACTCAACCAAGAATTTGGAGAAGTTCAAATTGTAGCGCTCCAAACTCTTACAACTACAGACTATTTACTGTTAAAAGAACATATGGCATGTGAACAGTCCCCAGGAATGGGTTGTTTTAATTTGTCTGATTTCTCTCAGACTGTTCAAGTTCAGTTGGACAATATCCACCATATCATAGATAAGTTTTCACAAATGCCTAAGGGACTTAATGGTTTTCTTGGTTTCACTGGAGATGGCTTGTAATTACAGGTATTCTTTGGTTATGTAACTATACTCCTATTATGTTAATGTGTGTGCACAATTTAAGTAGTAGCTTAAAACTTATACATGCTGAAGTTACTCTACAAGAAGATATGTCAAAGGAATAATCAATCTTCCCATGTTTTCTTCCGCCTGCTACTTCTATAGCTTTTCTTCTTCCTTCCTAATTACAACCCTTAAATAGAATTCGTGCCTCATATCAAATTTACCGAGTATCATAATTCTTAAAAGTGGTAAAGATACCTCAAGACAAATGCTGGGCATAGAAGCTACAGGGCATAAATATGCAAGGAAATAAAAAGCTAACCATTTCAAACAATAAGGCTTCTCTCTCACTTACCAACTTTACATTTCCCTGTATGGCCCCGGAAGATGACTGGTTAGCCAGAGACGGGTAAGAATCCTCAAGGGAGGAACAACCTAAGACAGGCACAGTCACAGGGGAGTCATCAGGTGTCAAATTGGGGATCAACAGAGGTGAGGCTTAGAACCTCACCCCCCTGTTCTGAGAGAAATCTTCTGCATACGTGGATGTTTTATTGCCCTTGTCTAGCTTGGATTAACGCATAGTCTACAGGCACACACCTGATCATCTACATTTGCTCTCTTACAACACTAAACTATGTTTTCTACCCTTATCTTGTATCTACCTACCACTTCAGCATTTTATTAAAAATAATAATAATAAAGAGAGAAATGTGGTATCCACATATAAATCAAGTATAAAAATAAAATGAGTATTCAAATTTGAACTGTTTATAGTTCATAATGCATGAGCAAAACCGAAAGTTTCTGTGATGACTGCCCTTGTACTGTTCACCATGTGACTTATTCACTATGTAAGAATTTGTTCTCCATGTAAGAACTTGTTCGTTATGCCTCAGAAGATTGGAGACTGACGAAAATTAGGCTTGGGGTGGATTAATGATTGTGCATTGAGCATTGACTCCCCTATACAGAATTTTATTGTTGTTAACAACCATTTGATCAATAAATATGAGAGATGCCCTCACAAAAAAAAAAAAGTACACACTTCCAGTTGTAAAATAAATAAGTAACCAGGATGTAATGTATAGCATAAGGAATATAGTCAAAATATTGTAACAACTTGGTATGGTGATAGCTGGTACCTAGAATTATCATGTATATAAAATGTTGTACACCTGAAACTAATGTAATGTAATACTGTGTGTCAACTACCCTTCAATAAAAAATAATTATCTACAAAAAATAAAATAAAATAAAATAAAAAAATAAAAATAAAACTAGTATTCCATTACATAAATATACCACAGTTTGTTCACCCATTCTCCTAATGATGAGCTCAGGACCTCCATCTGGCTAAGACACACATCAGCACATTTAGGTTGTTTCCATGGTGTTGTTATTGAATAAAGCCATGAACATTTTTGTACAAGAAAAAAAAAAAATTTTAGGTGCAGATATACATATATGTAGATATATAGATATGTATTAGATGCACCTAGACTGAAGTGATCAATCTTTAAATAATATCTGACAATGTGCCTAAGTGACTGTTAAATATCAAACATCTATGTAAATGCTGAAAACCTCACTTATGTGTATAGTTGGTCAACATGATGCCATGTATGCAAGTATTTGCAAATATCCCTATGACAGTTTAGATTTCCCAATTTTTGACCAAACACATGATATTGATAGACACAGTATATACATTATAAATTTACCTAATTGTTCTTATTTTTAATTACTCAGCTGGGTTTAGCCTCAAGAGGGTCACAAAAATGAATAAGAGCATTCCAGTCCTCACAGAGCTTTTAGCACAGCAAGGAAGCAAAGAGGCACACAGTTACATGTAACAAGTATATAACTAGAATAAAGCAAGCAAAGTATCAAAAATGTATTGCCTATGCATTCTTCTAACAAAGCTAAAGAATAGCACAAAAGAATAGCAGCATCCAAACTAAGGGGTGATACAAAAGAAGAGGACCTAGGGTAGAGGGAGACAGGTATACACCGGAAGAGGGAAGTGAAAGTAATCCCTAGGAGGATGGTGAAAGAGGTCCCAGATACCATTTCTACAAGAGATACAGAGGCTACCAGCCAGGATTGAAGCAGTCAAAGTTCTCCAAAGTCATTCCCATGGAAAACAAAATGGATGAATACCTGAAGTGCCTGAACCATGAGAGTAGACAACTGGATGAGAGCTTGCAGTTACATTTGTCATATGCATACAACATAGAAAAAGAAAAAATAACAACTATTAACTACAGGAAAAGCAAAATATACAAGAAAGGAAAAATATGTATGGTGTACTCTGTTTTCAGTTGTGAATAGCATTTACATAATCATCATAATAATATTTTATGCAAATAAAATTAAATGCAAATTTCCACTGAGGGAATGGGAAAGATGCTTTGTGTGGCACAGATAAGTAAAGAAAACAGATATATTCTCAACCTGTATAGAAATAAAAAATGACTAAAACTAAAAGAGTAAAGTTAAAAATAGATACTGAAGAGTACATGAGTCATATTTGTGTATATTAACAAAACACTCTATTGTTACATTAGACATGGTTATATATGTGTATGCAAAACATAAAACTAACTGGTAGGAAAAGCATCCAATCATACAAATGGTTGCTTCTGTTGAAGGCAAAGAGGGGATGAATGGTGTGAATGGTGGTTAAAGAGGACTTGGCTTTATTTGTAATTTTGTATTTTTTTAAAAGAAAGACTAGAAAACAATATGGTTAATAGCTATTGATTCTAAATGGTGGGCATGTGAATGTTTTATTGTCCTTTGAACTTTATTCTTTTATTTCCCAAAGTAAAAATTGTAATGTTTTTTTAAATAAGAGAGCTATATAACCAGAAGTTATACTGGAATGTTGCTGAATGAGAAACAACAGAAGATCTCTAGCACATGGGGACTTACTCAAAAATTGTGCTCAGTAAAGGCAATATAAATGAACAAGGCAGGCTGGGCTCTCCGTGGAGTCTACTTAATTGTCAGATGTGTTGTGAAGCTCTTTTCTTTCTCAGAGTCTTTGCATATGTTGAAATTTATGACCTCCACTGGTGCCCCACCCAACCCCTGAGGACACAGCCACATCACCCAGCTACCTCTTGCTTGTGGTTCAGGTCCCAGCTTAAACGCTGCTCCTGGAGCACTGTCCCTGGCCACCCCCACCTCCATCCCCCATCAAGTCAGTAACAACAGTTCGTTTAGGTTTATTCATTCACCACTGTTGTCCCTCACCAGAGCCTACACTCTGCAAGACAATTTTTCCAGTTGCTCAAATTAACACCCATGCAGTTGCACTTGCCTTCTGTCATTCCCTCAGCTCCCATATGCAATTTTAGGTCCACCTTGAAAAAGTAGCCAGAATCTGGCCCTTCACACTGCTTTTAGCACTACCAAAGCAATCCAAGCCATCCCCTGATAGCCATTCCTGCTTCACTCCTGTTTCTTGCCAACTGTCCTCCAAGCAGCAGGAAGGACCCTTTGGAAACAAAAATCAAAAATACCAGTCCTCCGCTTACCTTATCTCACAGAACGAAAAACGGGCCCCACCACCTCTCCGTTCTCCTCTCCTCACTAGCTCCTTACTCACCCTCTCTCCCACCAGCCCCCACTGTCCTCAGGGCCAGCCCTGTTGCGCGAGGGTCCCCCCCCCGCCTGCAGCTGCACTGCTCAGAGACGCTCACGGTGCTAACCCCCGACTCCTTTCAGCTTTCCACCCAACAGTCATGTTTTCAGGCACCATGCCCAAGTCCCTTCATCCCATTTTATCTGTCTTTGATGTTCCTACCACTACCTAGCTTATTTTATAATTGGCTGGTAATTGGCCAGTTGTTGATCTTTGCTAACTTCAATTTCAAGGGGGGAAAGACTTTTTTGTTCCCTGCTGTATACCCGCAGCTTAGAGCAAATCTTAACATGGAGTATATATTTAGTAAGTAGTTGTTTAATTGAATAAGGAACTGTCTGCTTCAGCAGAAATAGGCCCTATCAGAAGAGTGCTTGGAACATAGCAGACCCTCAGTAAATATTTTTGAATGAATGAAGCCAATATCAAAGTAGAATATGAGTAAGAAAGCGAGATTTTTCCCTCCACTGTGTTTACCTGTCAATGATGGTCAGTTATTCTGATAGCGAAAAATTTAGGACAAAAAGGTACAGAGGGAGTTAGGTGGCCTTAGAGAACAAATACAAAAAGTGAAATTATCTAAGGAAAGAAGAAGCATGCAGGACATTTAGGAAAGGAACTAACATTTATTCTGACAATTGTACTCACCGCATTCCAGACACAGCATTGTATTCCAGACACAAATCTAACAGGTGGAGCCTATCCAGCCAGGAGGCTATTCAAAACCAGACTTGGAGACCACTCTTTGTGCACAAGCTTCATTCTTATTAAAGTACTTTTATCCCCCATGATATTTTGCACTAGATAAGTGTACACTAAATATCTGTTGAATGAATGAAAGATACCCTCACAAAACGATCTTTCAAAGATAGGTGGAAGCTCAATAGGAAAATAAATTAGGTTGATAGTTATTTTTAGTTTTATTCTTTCAAAATCAAAATATACTTGGTAGGAAAATAAGAAAATAGCACTTACCAAAAGATTAATTGAGGCTGTGGTCTAATCACCTTCCAGAACATGAAGCCAACCTAAACAGAAAGGTATTTTCAGCTTTGAGGAGTTGTTCTTATGCATGCAGAATTATAAATGGCCTAATTTTCCCTATATCTCCATAATTAACAGAATAGTTATTGATCAGCACAAAGCACACAGTCTCTGGAGACATGATTTGTGTGAGCGCTTAGCTTTTTGAAAGCTTAAATCACTGTAGTCAGTATTAAAAAATGAATTGATAGTAAATGTGGTATAATTAATCCACCTATTCTATTTTCACATGAACATCTTTTCATGCTAAATATCTCATTCATTTAGGAGAGAATACAAATGTATTACAATGACAGAATAAAAAATAAAGTGGAACTTCGACTTTCTCTGCAATACTCCTTGTTTTTAATTTACTTAGACTCCTCATATATTGTATATGTTTAAAATAGTTCTCAACTTTTATCTCTAAATTGCAAATGCAAAGAACAGTGTAGGAAGAAGATTTGGGTAATACTCTGAATCCCTTTAATTATGTATGTGTGAATGCTGGGCTCTTCACCCTCTTGATTCTCCAGCCTTCTCTGTTCTGCTCCATATCAACTGGACAATCACTTGTCAGCTGCACATCCCAGGCCCTATGCCTGTGGGTTTTTTATGGGCTTAGACCATGGGAGGTACTGGTCAGAGGGAATAAGGAAGAAAGAAGCCAGGATATATCTCCCTATCCCTCTCTGCCCAGGTGACCTCAGGTCTGTAGTGTCACTTGCCACTCCTTTGTGCTTAAGACAGACTTGCCAGGTGACCTTGGTCCCTGAGCTCTGATAACGCTATCACCCTTTGTGCTTCAGTCCAGGGTAATAGCTGACTTCTTGCTGTTGCGAATCCCTGGATTACCTCACTACCAAGGCCTATTGTCTTCACAGCTCTTCCATTTCCTATGTAATCAATTCCTGTATTAAATTTCCTCTGTTCTGAATTTTTCAAGCAGTTAGTGTTTCTCTAAGTAGACCCAATTCATACAACAGATTTACTCCTGGAGAGGGGAACCAAGTTTGCCATGTTTACTGCTTCCCCCAGAGTCTGATTTGGTAGTTCTAGGATGAGACCCCAAAATATACATTTCTAACAAATTCCCAGGTGATGCAGGTACCACACTTTGAGAACCACTACCTAAGTCCATGATCTGCCCTGCATAGAATCTAACCTAAACATACACACTGGAGTCAACACCCATATCAATAAGCACCAATAGTTCATATTTAAAGGTTATCTGGCATTCATCTTCAATTACTATAACCACACTAAACATATGCTATGAAAACAAAGAATAATATAATATCTTTTGTATCTAATATATCTAATATCTTTCTCAAATTTTTTTGGTCAAATTTTGAAGAAGGAATGGCTAAACTTCAAAAAATAAATGATCAAGCTGAAGACTCTTATTTTTTCATTCTCTATAAAGAGCACCAGGAAAGTAAGTTCTAGAAAATAATACCTAGAAATTCAGCAGTTCTCATTTAAAGCAAATATCACCAACAAAGAAAAGACTATTCCTCACATTTTAGTATAAATTAATATGATTACTCAGATCTCTTTCCCACGAGATGATAAATCTCAAATTAATAAAGATAGAGCATAGTATGTGTCAAATACTGCGATTCACCAGGATCTGTGAGTCCCTGTGATTCCTAGTATTTGACATATATCAAGCTCTATGAGGGCAGGGTCCACATCCATGGTGTTCTATACTAGATGTCCCAACGTCCAGCACAGTGCCTAGTATGTAGTAGGTACGTAATACTGACTGGCCAAATGGGAAAAAAAAAAGGAGAATGAATAAATTACTGAATCATTACAAACTAGCTTGGGTTTTGAGAGAATTTAGCTCATTTTTGAGAGAATTTTTTCTTAATCTTTTCTCATTGCTCACATATTTTCCTCTGCCTGTAACATCCCCGCTTATTTTCAGGAACCTCTTTTTCTCTAGCAAGTGTGAAAGAAGTTGACAAAGCTTTACCTAGCAAGCATTGTGATGGCATAGAGCTGTTAGACTGGGCTGTATCTCCAAGGGCTTGTGAAGGAGCACAACTGTATCATTCCCTAAACTTGGTGACAATAAAATCTAGGAGTCATCTTTAATTTCACTCCCTCCCCTCCACATCCATTAGAAAGTTCTGTGAGCTCCACGTTAGAAAAATATTAAAGACAGTTACTTCTCACTACCTACACTGTGCCCAAGTCACCATCTTCTTTGACCTAGAGTACAGTCATGGCATCCTTGCTGCCACTGCTGTTCCTTGCAGTTTTTTCTCCACAAGGCAGCCAAGGTGATCTTAAAAAACTAACTAACTAAATAAATTATAACATATAGGTTGATCATTCCCTTGACTCCTTACAGACTCCTCTCCTTCATCTGCATTCAAGTGCCTAGAACCCATCAAAAGCCTTTGTCCTTGTCGTTTTCTCTGCCTGTCTTCTTCAGCATCTCACCTAAAATAGGTCCCCTTCCCTCCTCTGAGTCACTTTGCCTTTTTCATATAAATAAACTCTATCTGAAATTGTCTATTTATTTGCTGGTGTACTTGTTTATGGTTTGTGTCCACAGTAGAATGCAAACTCCACGAGGACACAGCCTTTGCCTCTCTTTTCATTTTTTCTAGCTTTATTGAGATATACCTGACATATAGCACTGTTTGAGGTGTACAACAAAATGATTGGACCTGCATATATTGTGTGATGATTACCACAATAAGTTTAGTTAACATCTATCAATTCATATAGATATTCTAAAAAGACGAAAAAGAAAAAAAATGCTTTTATTCCTCGTGATGAGAACTCCTCGAGTCTATTCTCTTAACAACTTTCAAATATATTACACAGCACTGATAAACTATAGCCATGATGTGCATTACACTCCTAGTGCTTATTTGTCTTAAAACTGGAGGTTTGAGTCTTTCGACTACCTTCCTCCAATTCCCTCCCCATCCACTCACGAAACCTCAAGTCCGGTCTCTCTCTGTCTTGTCCGCTGCTATATTCCAATGCTCTGAAGAGTGCTCTAGCAAAGAGTAAGCATTTGTTGAATGAATGAAATATCTACCCCAAACCGGACTTATATTCAGCTTGAAACTAGAAGAAATCCACCTTACCAGCTGCCCTTTTTCTGCCCTAAAACCCCTCTCAGTGGATTCCTGCCCACCCCCATACGTTCACACATGCCTACACACTCAAAGTAGTGTACTGCTGTTTTTCTTGTGTCTCCACTATGAAGGAATGTTGTTCTATCATGCATTCACAGTGTGATGTAAATGACTGAAAATAACTTCAAAGACTGATGGCTTTCAAGCTTATTCACATTTTATCAATGATCTTAACTAAGAAAATTAAACTCTTAAATTGTAACACTTAATCATTATAACATTATTTGTAATTGCAAAATATTGGAAACAATCTCAGTGCTTATACATAGTAGATCAGTTGAATAAACTATCATTCATATACACCATGGAGTATCATGCAGTTACTAAAAAAAGAGAGTGAGGAAGTCCTGTGTGAACTGACTTGGAGTGACTGCTAGGATATATTGTTAAAAACAATAACAAATGCAAAAATGTATATAGAGAGTATGCTATCTTTATTTAAGGAAGAAGGGGGATTAAAAAAAGAACCATGTATTTGTTTATTTTGCAAATAAGGAAAAAACAGGAAGGTTAAATCAGAAAATAATGGAACTGATTTTCTAAAAAGAGTAGTTGGGAGGGAGTGACAGTTCTCTGAGGGTCCTTTTTGTATAGCTTTGACTTTTTGGAGCCATGTTAAGGTTTTACATATTCAAAATTCAAAATTAAATCAACAAAGTTTAGGGAGGGGGACAATATCAAACTGTATACAGAGACAAAGGACCCTAGCTATTTGTCAAATAAATAGTACGACCACTTTGAAGGAGTTTTTAAAAAGCCCTGAACCAAGTTGTTTTTTAACAAAATACTTTAATTATAAATTTTCATTATAAAAATTAAAGAAGAGCTGCAAACAAATCTTGAAATGTACCTAGAGGGTTTATTTTTGTTTCTATAACAGTGGGTGTGATAATTTTGAAACTATGTTTAATATCTATTGTAAGAATGATCTACTACTTGTAGATTGGAACATACTTGACTAAGTATGCTAATATTATTAGGAAACAGGCTTCTCACTGTAAGAAAGAGACAAATATGTAATGGTGGAAAACAAGGAAGAACCCTTTGTTGGTAATTTGGAATTAGAGTTACTGTTAATTTGTGATTTTACATACACATCATACACACATATGTGTATAACGTGTGTTCCAAAGATCTTAATATACATATGTATATATACCATACACATGTATATATCTGTGTGGGTGTATATACATATATATATATATACATATAAATGATTCATCTGCAATTCCTTTTTCCCAATTTCTATCTGCTGAAAAGGGCTAGAAGAAATGATACCTTAGTAACAGTAAAAACACCCATATCTTGGTGTTCATATGGTCTTATATCTTGGTTCATAAATACCATTCTTTGATAAAAGGAACCAGGGCTTCTTTGAGAAATGGCTAATTCCAGGGCTAGGGCAAAAAAGTATAAGATCAGCATAAAAAGTCTTGTTATACCAAAATGTGAGGAAGTGCTCCAAAGAAAGATGAGTCACGTTAAAGGAACAAACAAGTCAATTTTAACCAAATCTGGAACAATATTAGATCAAAATAAATAATGACAATAATAGATTATAACCCATCAAATAAAGTGGGAATCCATTAGTTCATACTGATAGTAAATGAAAGGAAGGAAAGCTCTTCCTTGCAAAAGAATGCCAAATAATAAATGCAGAAGGAATAAGAGAAGTTTAAAAATCATCATTTTGTAGTCATCATAATATTCAGGCAAAAATCATCAAAGTATTATAAAACAACTGAATGAAAGTTTGAAGAGGAACAAAATATTTATATAGTTCTGAAGTATCTCTCCACAGATTACTCATTAGTTACAAAGAGAAAAGAGATTGCTTATAATGAAGATGCCCGGCAGACAGCTCCTTAACAAATTGATTCAAGTCATCAATAAGGGGACAAACTGCCATAGCGTGCTTCCTGGAGTGGTGAACTAAGAAGGTCATAATGTCATGTATATGATATTTCTGCCAAAAATCCATAATCTGAATCTAATTCTGAGGACATATCAGACAAGCCCAAACTGAAGGACATTCTGTATTGATGGCTGGCCTATACAGTCTTCCAAAAGGTCACAAAGATAAAGAAAGGTTGAGAAGCTGTTTTAGAACTGTGTTTGGTGTCCTGTTTTTAAGGACAGAGACAAATGCAGGTCACATTGCTGCATTAGATGCTGGACTGGCAAGAAGAAATTGTTAAGAGGACATTTGGGGAACAGTTGGAAAAATTTAAATATAGAGTATATATTAAATACTACTACTGTGTCAATGTCAAATTTCCTGAGGTTGAGCATAATTTTATGGTTATATTAGAGAATGTTCTTTCTCTGAGGAGATTTTAGCTAAAGCATTTATGGGCAAAGGGTCATGAAGTGGGCAAAGCACAGTAAATGGTTCTGATAAAAAAAAGTAGATGATGGATAGATCACTAGATAGATAGATAAATAGGTAGATGATAAAATATGGGAAAATGTTAATAACTACTGAATCTGAGTGAAAGGTATACAAAAGCTTTTTTTAAATACTATTCTCACAAGTCTTCTAAGAGATTAACAAGCTTTCAAAGAAAATTATTTCAAAATGAATAGCTTTTAAAAACAAGCACTTTACACTCTTACGAGAAATTAAAGGGGACACTAACAAATGGAAACTCATCCCATGCTTGTGGCTAGGAAGAATCAATATCGTCAAAATGGTCATCCTGCCCAAAGCAATATACAGATTTGATGCAATCCCTATCATATTACCAGCAATATTCTTTAATGAACTGGACCAAATAATTCAAAAATTCATATGGAAACACCAAAGACCCCGAATAGCCAAAGCAATCCTGAGAAAGAAGAATAAAGTAGGGGGGATCTCACTCCCCAACTTCAAGCTCTACTACAAAGCCATAGTAATCAAGACAATTTGGTACTGGCACAAGAACAGAGCCACAGACTAGTGGAACAGATTAGAGACTCCAGACATTAACCCAAACATATATGGTCAATTAATATTTGATAAAGGAGCCATGGACATACAATGGTGAAATGACAGTCTCTTCAACAGATGGTGCTGGCAAAGCTGGAAGCTACATGTAGGAGAATGAAACTGAACCATTGTCTAACCCCATTCACAAAAGTAAACTCAAAATGGATCAAAGACCTGAATGTAAGTCATGAAACCATAAAACTCTTAGACAAAAACATAGGCAAAAACCTCTTAGACATAAACATGAGTGACCTCTTCTTGAACATATTTCCCCGGGCAAGGAAAACAACAGCAAAAATGAACAAGTGGGACTATATTAAGCTGAAAAGCTTCTGTACAGCAAAAGACACCATCAATAGAACAAAAAGGAACCCTACAGTATGGGAGAATATATTTGAAAATGACAGATCCGATAAAGGCTTGACAGCCAAAATATATAAAGAGCTCACCCACCTCAACAAACAAAAAAACAAACAATCCACTTAAAAAATGGGCAGAGGAGCTGAACAGACAGTTCTCCAAAAAAGAAATACAGATGGCCGACAGACACATGAAAAGATGTTCCACATTGCTAATTATCAGAGAAATGAGAATTAAAACTACAATGAGATATCACCTCACACCAGTAAGGATGGCTACCATCCAAAAGACAAACAACAACAAATGTTGGCAAGGCTGTGGAGAAAGGGGAACCCTCCTACGCTGCTGGTGGGAATGTAAATTAGTTCAACCATTGTGGAAAGCAGTATGGAGGTTCCTCAAAATGCTCAAAATAAACTTACAATTTGACCCAGGAATTCCACTTCTAGGAATTTACCCTAAGAATGCAGCACTCAAGTTTGAAAAAGATAGATGCACCCCCATGTTTATTGCAGCACTATTTACAATAGCCAAGAATTGGAAGCAACCTAAGTGTCCATCAGTAGATGATTGGATAAAGAAGATGTGGTACATATACACAATGGAATATTACTCAGCCATAAGAAGAAAACAAATCCTACCATTTGCAACAACATGGATGGAGCTAGAGGGTATTATGCTCAGTGAAATAAGCCAAGCAGAGAAAGACAAATACCAAATGATTTCACTCATCTGTAGAGTATAAGAACAAAGGAAAAACTGAAGGAACAAAACAGCAGCAGAATCACAGAAACCAAGAATGGACTAACAGGTACCAAAGGGAAAGGAACTGGGAAGGATGGATGGGTAGGGAGGGATAAGGGGGGGGGAGATGAAGGGAGGTATTACGATTAGCATGCATAAAGGGTGGGGTGGGAGAAAGGGGAGGGCTGTACAACACAGAAAAGACAAGTAATGATTCTACAGCATTTTGCTATGCTGATGGACAGTGACTGTAAAGTGGTTTATAGGGGGGACCTGGTATAGGGGAGAGCCTAGTAAACACAATATTCTTCATGTAATTGTAGATTAATGGTAACAACAAAAAAAAGCAGTTCCTGTGTGGGACCTCCATTGAGTTCTTCACAATGGTATAAAGGGCATATCAAAGGGTGGGCAAAGGGTCTGTTTGTGTTTATACAGAGGATCAAAGCCTAATTTGGCTACCTAGAAAACGAACTAAGATATGATATGAAGAAGTTCCAACATCAACATACTCTGGAAGTCATTCCAGAAGATGATCATCAAAAAACGTCCACAAAGATCCTGGCGCTGTTGCAGTTGTAGCTGCATTCATCCCACTGGTTCCTGGAATTGCCATTGGAATGAAGAAGGAGATATCTAAGCTGGCCTGTGCATACAGTAAAATAACAAATTTGACTGGATCTATACTGTTGGAACTCAACCAAGAATTAGGAGAAGTGCAAGTTGCAGCGCTCCAAAATCTTGAGACTACAGACTATTTACTGTTAAAAGAACATATGGGATGTGAACAGTTCCCAGGAATGTGTTGTTTTAAATTGTCTAATTTTTCTCAAACTATTCAAATTCAGTTAGACAATATCCATCATATCATAGATAAGTTTTCACAAATGCTTAGGGTGCCTAACTGGTTTTCTTGGTTTCACTGGAGATGGCTGGTAATTGTAGGTCTGCTTTGGTTATGTAGCTGTATTCCTATTATGTTAATGTGTGTATGCAATTTAATTAGTAGTTTAAAACCTATACATGCTGAAGTTACTCTACAAGAAGATATGTCAGAGAAATAACCAATCTTCCCATGTTTTCTTCCATCTGCTACTTCTATAGCTTTTCTTCTTCCTTCCTAATTACAACCCTTAAATAGAATTCGTGCCTCATATCGAATTTACTGAGTATCATAATTCTTCCAAGTGGTAAAGAGCCCTCAAGACAAATGTTGGGCATAAAACCCACAGGGCATAAATCTGAAAAGAAGTAAAAAGCCAACCTTTTCAAACAATATTGCTTCTCTCTCACTTACCAACTTTACATTTCCCTGTATGGCTCCGGAAGATGACTGGTTAGCCAGAGACGGGTAAGATTCCTCAAGGGAGGAACAACCTAAGACAGGCACAGTCGCAGGGGGGCCATCAGGTGAGAAACTGTGGATCAACAGAGGTGAGGCTTAGAACCTCACCCCCCGTTTTGAGAGAAATCTTCTGCATCCGTGGATGTTTTGTTGCCCGTGTCTAGCTTGGATTAATACTTAGCCTATAGGCACATACCTGATCATCTACATTTGCTTTCTTACAGCACTAAACTATGTTTTCTACCTTTATCTTGCATCTACCTACCACTTCAGCATTTTATTACAAATAATAATAATAATAATAAGGGAGAAATGTGGGATTCACATATAAATCAAGTATAAAAATCAAATGAATATTCATATTTGACCTGATTGTTTTTAGTTCATGATGCATGATCAAAACCAAAAGTTTCTGTGATGACTGCCCTTGCACTGTTCACCATGTAAGAACTTATTCACATTGTAAGAATTTGTTCACCATGTAAGAACTTGTTCGTTGTGCTTCAGAAGATTGGAGACTGATGAGAATTAGGCTTGGGGTGAATTAGTGATTGTGCATCAAGTCCCCTGTACAGAATTTTATTGTTATTAACTGTTAACAACCATTTGATCAATAAATATGAGAGATGCCCTCAAAAAAAAAAAGAAAAAAAATTCCACCACCACCAACAACAAAAAAACTAGCACTTTAAGCATTATATGATGAGGTAGAACTCTGACAGATAGGCTCTGTTACCAACAGAATAGATGATATATTGATTAATTCATTCATTTAGGCATTCATTCCATATTCTATTATAGGAAAAGACAATAAACTACTAATAAATAAATATTAAAATTATAAAATTATTACTTTAGTGGAGAAAAAAATGAAGGTATAAGAGATAGGGCATTGAGGGTGGTTGCATTTGGAATACGGCAGTCAGAGGAGGCCTCATTTCTAAGGTCTTGTGTAAAGACTGAGGAAGGTGAAGAAGTAGGAAAGGTGCTAATTCAAGAGGAGAACAGTCCAGGAAGAAAGAATACAGTGATATTCACTAAATATTTAAAAACAAGGTTTCTGTGGGATGAGGAGATCTGATTTTTAGAGTTTGCCAATTTCTTTGGTGTAAATAATCCCACCTTGGTGTATTTCCAGCTACCACTGTTTAAACAGGCTGGCAGAGTTCCTTACAATTTAGCAATGAACTCTCACAAGCTAGTAGGAGTCCACCCCAAAACAACACTCAGAAAATAAATAGTAAGTGTGGAAGTCTTGAGGTAGGAGGTGCTTGCTATATGCATGGCCTGTTTGAAGCAAGAAGAGCAGGAGTAAGCAGAGGCAGAATGTAGAGGGCGAGTTTGGAAAGAAACAAGAGACTCTGATGGCATAGGGCCCTGTAGGCCTGATGAGAACCTTTACTCCAAGTGAGCTAGGAAGCCATTGGAGGACATGGTCTGGCCTTTACTTGGGAAGGTCCCTGGGGCTGCTGTCATGGAAACAGACTGTGAGTAAGGAGGGGTGGAAACAGAAGCAGGGGAGGCTAATATAATAACAGTGGAGAAAGATGATGGCACCAAGGACTAGGCTCCTAGCTGAGGAAGAAGTGAGCAATAAGGCATGTTAGGATGTATTCTGAAGTTATTGCTCACAGAAACTGCTGGTGAATTGGATGGTAGTAGGAGGGAAAGAGAGGGATCAAAGAGGGACCAAGTTCTGTGAACTGATTTGCTGAAAGGATGAAACTGCCATTTACAGAGAAAAGAAAGACTATGGGAGGTACAAGTTTGAGAAAGTTCCACCTTACATACCTGGGAGTGAGATCCAAATGAGAAGTCCAGCAAACAAAATCAGAATAGGTACAGAGGAACAGTTGGTGAGGAGTGGAATCCAGAGGCCGTTCTCATGCATACTATGGTTTCATGGAAACCACTGATTTCACTGATTTCTTTAGTCCCTTTCTTTTTTCCCTAGGGAGTTCTGCAAATTTCACAGGGTGTTTATAAATGGAAACTAATGCAGCCAACTTGTTCTAAGCATACATACAAAAATGGAAAGTTTGAAATGGATGTTCTCCCTGTACAAACTAATTTTCTGAGGAAATCAGAATGAAAATATCTGAGCTATTTACATTATCTGCTATCTAATTGAATAAGGGTATAGATGTCACCTAGAAATCAACTACCACCAGAACTAGAAAATTATTTTTCTTTCCAAAATGCTACCCTTAACACTGTTTTGAAAATGTCAGTTGTAAATAGCATTGCGATTTCATACTTTTTTTGAAAATCAGTGAATATGGTAAAAGTACAGATGGCAAAATATGTGCATGTTAGGGTCAAGTGTGCAGACATTTTATAATGAAATTGCTGAATACATGTTTTAAAGCAGTTTTTTTTTTCTTTTCACTTTCGGAAGTTAAAGAAAAACTCCTTCCTTCCCCAGCTAGAACTGTTTGAGAGATGATCAACTGTGACCAGAAAGGAAAAAATGCCAAGTTTCCAGTGTGCACATCCACATTTCTTTTGCTCATAATTAATAGCCCCTGTGCTTGCTAAGTTTTTGGAAAGCAGCTCGAAGCCTACCCAGGTAATGCCTTCTGACAACGTTTTAAAGATCAGTTATGTCATATGGCTGCCTTTTAGAAAAAAAAGTCATCATGCGTAGCTGGGCCATATGGCATCTCTGAAGAATCAGCCTGATTGGACAGACATTCATTGGATAAGGTCCCACAGCACTTGGAAAAGAATGTAGTCCTGTTGCCAAAATGTGGCCTTTGTTAATCTCCTAACTATTATTGTGCAGAAACCAATTCATCTGTATTAATTATAAACAAATTTTAATTACTTCAGTAAAAGCCCATTATACCGATATCTGATGCCAAACAAGCTGTATTAACTCTTTGTAAGTCTCCAAAGCAAACACTAGGTGTTGGAACGTAGGTGTTTTATGCAAGGCGGGAATTTCTCTAGCTGAGTGTAAAAACGCAGTTCTGACATTTAGTTTTCCAGTTCTTTTAAGAGATCCCATGATGCTTTTGCTTTTCACAGATGATATCAAAAGGCAGCTGATGCATGTAAATTGCTAAAGGCAGATTATTCCTAATGAGAGTGTTTAACTGCACTTTGTATTCTTTTGCTTAAGATTTAAAAGGTTAAAAAAAAAAATAAAGCAGTCCAGTTGTAAAGCAATGATTTGAAGTGACACAAAACAGCCTGACAAAATGTGACCTGATTGTGGTAAATCATTCATCAACCAGTCATTTGTGAGAGCTCTCCGGACAATTTGGGACTGAAAGTATACTGTGCATCAAAGTATAATATCCTCAGAAAAAACAGGAAAAACCGAATCACTAGTGTGTTTTATGGCAGCAGCTTGGCCAAAATAGCTGGCTGGTCTTCACCACGCAGAAACGGTCTGGTTCGCAGATAACACATGGTGGTTACAGTGAGCGCAGCCGTTGGGATTGGCTGCCGTCCAGCCACCGAGCTCATCTCTGAGCAGCAGTGGAATCATCTCTGAATTCAGTTTCACTAACGTGTAGTTTTATTTTATTAGGCCAACCATCAAAAGTTCCTCTTCCTCCTGGAAATCATTCCTTTTGGTATTCGTATCACTCCTTGGACCTAAAAAATTAAACAGTTTTAAACAAATAGAACCACATCCTGCCTTCTTTCTCTATGAGACTTTGAAGTTTCTCATGTAAACCACACATTATTCTTCCCTCTTTTTGTAAAACAGAATAATTTATTTTTATAATCATAATGGGTAAATTTTAGAAAGCATTCTCCTCTGTAAATTTTCATTGGTGGACACAAGGCAAATAGCTTCAAACTACATCATAAACATAATATGTGTATAGAGTTGGCTGAGGATTTAGAAATGGATGAACTTTTTAATGAAACCAATAATCTCAAGATTTGGGATTTTTTTGTGTGTCTACAAATTAGGTGTACAGTTGGACACTTGAGCAACACAGGGGTTAGGGGCACCAACTCCCTGCACAGTCAAAATCTGCATATAACTTTTGACTCCTCAAACACTTAACTACTAACAGCCTACTGTTGACTGGAAACCTTTCTGATAATGTAAAGTCGATAAACACTTATTTCGTATATTATATGTATTATATACTCTATTTTTACAATAAAGTAAGCTAGAGAAAAAAAATGTTATTAATAAATCATAGGAAACTACATATATAGTACTTTACTTTATTTATTGAAAAAAATCTGCATATAAGTGGTCCTGTTAGATTCAACCCTGCGTTGCTCAAGAGTCAATCTATTACATAATTTAGAATTTGTTGAGATTTTTCTTTTACTCAAAAGGTCATAATATATGTACCCATCATATCCCTGTGAAATTTATATTTCATCCTTAGTTTAATGTCATAGAATTTTGAATTTTTAATCTAAAAATTACCATAGACATTTTTTTCAGGCTATCTTCCTCACTTTACAGATGAGAACACTAAGGCAAAAAGTAAAATGGTTTGTTCAAGGTCACAGAGATGTGCAGCAGCCAAGCAGGAATATGTTTTTCATCTGCCCATCCAGTTTTACTTCCATTATAGTACACAGTCTCACTTCAGTTATTATTGATCAACAGAGAATAGATTTACCTTGAGCAATAAAAACAAAGTGAAATGATGATCATAAACTACACAGAGTCTATAGATACAGATTAATTGCGTATTTTTTCAGCCACGTAGAGATTGATTGCATATATTTGGCAAGTGCTAAGTGTTAACACACCTAACTGCATAGTACCTGGTTGGGAGGATGTTGAGATGGAGGTGAATGAAGACTGAGAGGGAAGGGAGGAGGGAAGAGATGGTGTGTCCTGGGGCACAGGACTTTCCAAGTTTATCATTAGGTTACTTTACTTCTTTTCAAGTTTGAACAAAAAAGAAAATTTCAGGATAAAACTTACCAACCATAGCTTATCATCATCATAATTACTAAAATAGGAAATTCTTGGATACAGGCAAATAAATAAAGGAAAACCAAACTTCAGTGCAGACGTGTGCTCTGTTGCAGATCTGTCCACGGCATGGCATCCACCGAGGCTTGGCTGGAGGCTAAGGAGGTCTTACTGCCTGATGGTCCTGTTAGCCGCCCACAATAATTGCAGTAGCTGATCCACTGGGCTGTCATAGACTCAAAGCAAAAGTCCTGCTAACCCCCAGCTTGGGTCAGATAACCAAAAACTGGGCTCACCTGTGAAATTCAAAAAAATAATTATGAGGAACATTCATTTCTAAATAACACTTTTTAAATCCAAGTCTCAAAGGGATTCATAAACATCACCTCTTCTAATCTTTATTGTACCTCTGCCTAATCAAGAACTGAAATGATAAATTTGAAATACTGACCATGTTATTCTAAATACCAAAGGAATGAAATTACACTAATACAACCAACCTGTAGCCTGTGAGTTTCTGTACCTGAGATGGCTGGCTGACCTACTCAAAATGTCACATGCTGCGTCTTTGAAACGTTTTCCTCTTTTTCCAGCCAACTACAGGGAGGGGTTCTGGCTGCTTTGTGGGACACAATATTGAAGAAAAATGGCCAGCGGTAAGGATGAGGGTAAGGGTGGGGTCAACAGGGCAGGCAGGGTCAGGGTGGAGCACTGAAAGAAGTATGAGATGATGCGTCTTTCTCTTTCTTTCCTTTTCCAGTTTGAATCCAAGCTGATCTACTTAGGAAGCATTTTTGATTCCAGGAATCAAGAGAAGCCTTGTAGGCTCCAAGGAGTAATAAGAAGGAAAGTCAGCAATGTTCTGTGGCACTGAGGAGTTAAATAACTTATCTTCTGTTTGTAGAATTGACTTTGGTTTCCGGCTTACCGGGTGAGTGACAAATGATCTAACTCATGGAGAGGAAGTCTCCCAAGGGATTAGCAATAAAGATCATTTTGAAGTCCTCATAAACATGACTGCAAGCAGCTATAGGTATTGAGAGTAGGTTCGCTTGGCCATTATTAACATTTTGGGGTCAGTATTTTGTTGCCATAGGGGAAGAGGGGCTGTCCTGTGCATCACAGGCTGCTTAGCTGCAGGCCTGGCCTCTACCCACTAAATGCCAGCAACATACCCCTCACAGGTGGGACAAATAAGAATGTCTCCAGACATTGCCAAGCATCCCTTGAAGGCAAAGTCATACCCACTTGAGAATCACTGGTACAGAAATCTAACCGAGAGAAGGGCTACACCTAGCAGCACGAAGGCTGACCACCATTCTCTGTCTTGACCCTCCCTGCTACCGTCGATGATGATCTGCTCTCTCAATGCCCTCGGCTTCACAACGAAGAGCCAGTGGGTACTCACCGTCATTTCTCAGAGTTGGCCTGGCCGGTTGGTGTGCAACTGTTTATATTCCTCACCGGTCCACTGGGCCTATTTCATAGAGGAGGCTGTTGCCTGTGGGAGGGAATAGGCAAGAAGAGGAAAAAGGAAAGGAGCATACTGAAAGATCACCCTATTCTAATGGTAAAACGGCCCATATTCTAAATGGAAAATCAAGGACATGATAGGGACACTGCAGAGGCAGCTGGAAGCAACTAAAAGGTACAGTGTGGAGAAATGGCAGATGCATCTCAACTGGGAGGTAACAGAAGACAGGCAGGAGCAAAATTAGAGACAGAACACTGGCCAAATGCAGGCCCTTCGAATTTCATTCCTTAAAAGGACAATCTCCACTGAAAAGTGTCTTTCCCATTCCATAGGAAAAGTGTTCATTTTCATCAATTGACATCTGAATTGTTCAAAAATCAAATTGATAGAAAAATGTGACTTAAGCTTCAAGAATAAATTCAGTCTCATTTCACATGTTCTACACAACATCCCCTTCCCCCACCACCATATCCCTCCTCTTGGGTCTGTCCCACATGGTGTCTTACAACTGGGCCTTGGAAAGTTGAGAGTTACAGCCAAAAGCAGCAAGAAAATACCATGAAACTGGCAGTGTTTGCCGTGGAAGGAGCCAGAGCATCTGCTTTCGAGCAGGGCTATGAAACAGAGCCATAGGGGGAAGAAAGGCTATTAGGCCATGAGCAGCTGAGGGGGAAAAGACACAGGCACCCAGATTAGAAGTCTGAGAAGACTTGGAACCCTCAATAAAGGATCAGTGAAAAGGGTAGTTACTCCAGGGTTAGCATATGGAACCACTTGACGGATGCTGGTAGTCACCCCAGTAAAATCTTACCCAGAGCCTGGAGTAAGAATGGCTGGAAATTGGTAAAGCAGGGCTCCAGAGGCTCCTGCCCAAGAACCATGGCAAGAATGAACAGAAGTGACCAGAGTCAGCAAGGCAGACAGATTCATTGTAAATATAGATATTGTACAAAAGGGATCCTGCATAAATTTTTATGGATGCCAGTTTGTATAAGATAGAGACCTTTCTTTTCATGCTAAACCATTTTCTGAAATGGCCTCAGGATCCTTCAATATGTCATTTGCAGAGATCTGCTCTGCCTGTATTTCTTCAGGATTGGCTTCCTCTTGTACTCAGCATTTTCCCTCAAATCATAAATTAATTTCAATACAATACAACACTTCACTAATCCTAAAAGCAACTTTGCCTCGTTCTGCAATCATTTCCACAGGCCACATTCACATTTCTTTTCCCTCACTTCTTAATGCAAGTTAAGTTTCCCAGATCCAATAAATGCAAAAGAAATGGAGTACTTATTGGTTCTGCCTGCTTTCTGCCCGTTACTGATTAAGTCACCTTTACTGACCTAAAATAGCTGGAGTACAGACAGCCTAATGGTCTCTAAATCCTGATTTCTGATGACTTTCACCTTCTCCTATCCCCACTGGCTGATTTTCTGTTATAAATTGATGGAGTGGAAGAAAATATACAGTTTCTAATCTGTAGGCCTTACAAGTGTTCTGATGCCACCACCACTTATAATGCCTTGCTTATAAGTGAACTAAACTTTCCAACTAAACAAAATTCAGCAGTCGTTGTTTCTCAGAATTGTATCTCAGATTCCGCTGAGCCCCTTGTCCTGCCCAGCTGTTTTGGGTTGACTACCTATTTCTAAATGACTGCAGGAAGATGGCAGGGGTAGTAGAAGCCAGAACTGTAGTCTTCTCAGCAGTAGTAGGCACTCAGAAGAGGATGGGCACCCTACATCCCAGTTGTACAACAGCAAGGATCTTTGGGACTGGGACAAATACAGGGTGCAGTGTAAGTAATGCCTTCCTAGCTATGTTCAGGTAGTTTCTGTTTCATGCAACAAAATCCAGCTATTCCTTAAGTTGAAGGGATAGTAAGTCTTTTTCCATAAAAAAAAAGTTTGTATTACTTTCTACTTGTTAGAGGAGGCAAGATTGAAGCCACTATTCAGCTACTGCTTTAAAGTGGAAGTCTCTGTGGTATGTATTTTAAATTTGCTGCCTCCTTTGGTATGTTTAACAGCCTGGGGAGGCAGATGTGATTACCTATGTTATTGTTTTGGGCCCCTCCCCCCAGGCTCCATGTCCTCTTATGTTTGCCAACAGCATCCTGATTTCCTTCAGTGACTAGCTATCTCTCACTGGGTGTCAATTCCAGTTGGGTTATGCCCTAATTTAAGTGCTCTGCCTACTCCTCATGAAGAGATAGACATGCAACCCATGCTATACCTATTCATTCTCCAGGGCTTGTATTTGAGGAGAGAAATGTAAAGATAGAAAAAAACACTTGGAGCTTATTCCTTATTGCAGCAGTGTCCTGCCAAAACTCTCAGTTGAGTCCTGCTCTCTGCCCTTCAAGTATTGACTTGACACCTGTCATTTATTGAGAGTAATTCTTCAACCCTTCATTTTCATGAGATACCTTATTACCTTCCAATAAGTAAGTTTCTCAAGATGCAGGCAGGATCTAAGCCCAGTGAATTTCTTTCCAGGGCACTACATTGGTCCCTCTTTATACTAAAGTAGAAATTGGTCACCAAAATTATTTAGGGCATTTGCAAGTAGCTTATTAAGTTTAGAAAATCTGTTTGTAAATTAACGTGTGTTTATAGAGTTTGTTTCAGAAACCTTTAAGTCTGTGAGCACCCTGTCAATTTCCTAATTTTTAATTTTCTTACTGCCCAAGATGAACTCTTTCTGCTTGATTTGGTCTTTTTGTACTTCTATTCTAACAGGTGAAGAAGGTAACTTAAAGTATTGTTTGGTTCAAAACCAAATATCACTGTTGGAATTAGATAATTAACAACAATCAGTCATTTCAATGAAGTTTAAAGAGAATATACCATGCTATAATTCACTAAAGAGAACAAAATATGTGTCTAATTCTTTCTAGCAATGCTTGAATTGTGGGAGACAAAGGAGGGAATACCAGCTAACTCTTTTTTCAGGAGAGGTTGAGTCTTCCTCTGAAGTTGTTATTAGTGGACATGTGAGGTAACAGATAAACCCTCTATTGCTTAATTTGCTCACAAAACTTGGTACATAAACCAGGCCACTTCCTTTTTATATTTCAAGCATTTATTGAAGACAGTCTCAAATATAAAATATCTTTTAAAATTCAGAAACTAAGAAGTTCTTCCAGGCTACCTAAATTAGATAAAGCTCATATTTCATAAGCTGCACTATCTCAGCCTTTCCTTGTCTGTGGCCATGAAGAGCAAGGCCTATAATAATCAAGAGCAAAATCTCAGATAAACAGATACTTGAATGAAAAAATATATTTTGGGCTTGATATTTCTATTTAGTATTTCATTTGGTAGTTTATACAGAAAATAGTTGTTTTTCCTCCCTAAAAATTAACACTTAATCATTAGTTGCCTTGGAAGGTAAATCCCACGAAAAGTAACCATTTTGTGGCATATTATGTAATTGCTGTTGTAGTTAATTTTTTTAATTATTTTTTTCTATCCCTTTCTGAGAAATAATGTGTCACCATGTATGGGCAATTTAGATATGATGATTTTACTAATAAAACTAGTAATGTACATTTAACCTCTGCAGCCATAATCACATTTAATCTTGATAATAATTATAAAGAGTAGATAAAGTGAATCCTCACTTCATAGGCAAGTTATCCTCACTTCATACATGAAAAACTGAGGTTAAAAATTAAGTGACTTGGGCAAGGTCCCACAACTAATGGAAGAGCCGGACATCAAACTTGCCCTGACTGTGGCACTAAGGTTCCTCCAACTCCATCAGCGGGTGGCAAGGGTTTTCTCTAGAGGGCCAGAGAATAAATGTTTTGTATCTTGAAGCGCATGTGCTCTGCTGCTACCACTCAGCTCTGCCCTCGTATTAGGAAAGTGGGCATAAATTATATGTAAATGTGTGATCATTATGTTCCAATAAAACTTTGTTTACAAAAAAAAAGGTGCAGGCTGTCATTGACCAACTCCTGAACTACATCCTAAGTGCAATTGAAGATATCTAATTTTAACTAACACTCACTGATTGCTTATCATATAGGCAGCACTGTGTCAGGCACTTTTTTCCTAAATGAAGTGTCTCTGCTACCTTGAATGACCAGGCACAGAAGTAGAGTCGGGAAGCAGAGAAAGTAATGAGGGGCTCAATGTGGACCCGTTGCTCACCAGGCTTTCTGGGGAGCCACCCTTGTAACTGGACTGGAAGGAAAGCCTACACTTTAAGTCAATGGTTCTTAAATGTTTTGGGATCACAGGCCTCTATGAGAATCTAATAAGGATCAGAGCCTCTCTCCCCCAGAAAAACACACTGAAACTTATGCATCCCAAATTTAGTGCAGAAATTCTAGGAGTTTATGGACTTTAAAGCCACTCAAGGCTATTTTATGTCACTGGGCCTTCACTCAAAAGTTCTGAGCAAAATTGCAGCTGTTGTTATAGTTGTTGTCATCTTACCGCAGTGAATAGTTTTCATGAAAAAAATGTATTAGGTGTGAATCTATTTTAATCATCTATTCTCATGGCATGTGGTGAGAGGGTTTTGCAGGGGGCAGGGTTGTACTTTTTGTTAACAAATGTGTAGGCTATAGATCTTGATAACTTTGTAGCCAAAGTTCTCAGACTTACAGTGATTTTTCTTCCTGTCTGTAATCATGACTAAAAATAATTCTCTGTGGCCATGTACACACACCCCGCATTGTATGCCTGGCAAGGATTTCCTTTGGCTTGTTGCTGAGACCATTAATTATAGATAATAATAACGTGGGAGATAGTGATGAAGATAATCATGTGGTTGTTAAGTGCAAGGACTCCTGAGTCAGACTGAGTTCAAATCTTAGTTCTCTCACTCTACGTGTGAACTCAAGTCAGAGAAGCACTTTGAACCTCAGTTCCACATCTATTAAGTTAGGATGATAGTTTCTCATATTTAGTGCTTACCATGCACCAGTTTCTGTGATCAGCACTTTAAAAATTATCTCCTATAATCATCACGCTAGCTTATGGGTATTATCCCCACTGCACACATGAGGCAACTGAGGCACAGAGCCTTAAATTATTGCCCTGGATCATAAAATTACCAACCAATAGGGCTAGGTGGTCTACAAGCCTCTGCTCTTAATCACTGTGCTTCAATAACTCTCTGACTTTGTATTTGTTGTAAAGATTAATGAGATAACACATGAAAACACCTCCCACAGTCCCTGGTACAGGTTAAGACACTCTGTTCCCATACAGACACTTGTAGTCCGCGTCTGATACAGGCTGCCCGACAGCCTGGTAGCAGGGTCACCTCATTCAGGTTGCTAAGTTTCAGATTAGCCTGGCATCTGCTACAGTTTTCCAGGACACGTGCCTACTCTGCATCATTTAAAGGCTAAAATAATAGCCTCATTTTTAGCGTAAAAGCATGGTTTCAAAGGATCCAAAACAACAACGGCAAGAAACACACACAACAAGAGGGGACTCCCCAGAGAAAGTCCCATTTCTGGTCACTGGAGCGATGACTCACTTTGGATAAAATTGTTTCTGCAGTTTGCTGATTGCCAAAAAGCAGCTAGCCCTGTCATGAAAAGT
Organism: Manis pentadactyla; assembly: GCF_030020395.1. Classification (NCBI taxonomy): domain Eukaryota; kingdom Metazoa; phylum Chordata; class Mammalia; order Pholidota; family Manidae; genus Manis; species Manis pentadactyla. Next base: position 47,822,339 of record NC_080021.1, read on the forward strand.
AGGCACCAGAGGCATTTTAGTAGACTCACGTTAACCATGAAGCCTATTCATTTCCCTGCCCAGCGAGTCATTATGCTCAGCTATCAAGGTGGGCAGAAAGCCTGTGGCATAACACTAACACTATGGGATTTAAAAGAAGCGAGCATATTTCTCCCTGATTATTGGTTTAAAGGTAGTCTACTACAGATTTTGTTTCTTGGGCCTGTTTTAGACCAATTCTCCAATTCAAATATTAGCTTTTGCTGATACCTGACAAATAGCAGACAAAACAAAATTTGAAAGTTAAAAACAAGAATCTGAAGTCAGTGCTCTAAGCACACAGAAAAATTATCAGATTTATCCTCTCCGATATTCCACAGAGGTACAATTCCTATCCCAGCCTCATTATCTCATAGTCCATCAGAATATGCTTTAAATCTAACTGCTGTGATGACTGGCTTTAATTAAGTTCTAACTGTGATATAACCTCTCACACATTAATGCTGTTTTCTGACAAAGAAAACAACTTAAGAAAAAAAATCAAATTCTATGAAGCATAGACATAGGGCAAAAAGTTGAGGTATATTGTAGAGAGGTGGGCCAGAAAAGTGAAAAATTATATATTGCCAAAGACATTTCTTTAAAAGTGCTTCTAAGCTATGTAGGGCTGAATGAGTGAAAGAACTCCTATCCATCTTTCAGGTCTCAGCCTAAATATCAGTTCATCACCAGCAATCTACATTAGACACCCTGGTATAATATACTACCCTGTACTTCTTCTTCACAAATTTATCACAGTTTTCAACTATGTATTTATTGTCTTTCCTTCTGGACCAGGATTGGTGAACCAAGACCCACAGGCCAAGTCAGGCACACTCCCTCTTTCTGTGTGGCTTGTAAAAATAATGGTCTTTTCGTAAATAAACAGTTGGAAAAAATCAGAAGGAAGAATAGTTTGTGACATACAGAAATTATATGAAATTCAGATTTCAAAGTCCATAAATAAAGTTTTATCAGAACATTGCTTTACTTACTCATTTCTGTGTTGTCTGTGGCTGCCTTCCTGCTACCACAGCAGAGTTGAGTAGCTGCGACAGAGACTGTAAGGGCTTCAGAGGCAAAAATATCTCCTGTCTGGCTCTTTATAGAAAAGGATTGCCAACCTCTGTTCTAGACCTTAAATTCCATGAGAATATGAATCTGTCCTGTTTAAGATCCTACAACCTCAGATCCTAGCAAAGTACATGTAACAAAGAGGCTGCTAGATACATTTATGAAGTGAATGAATGAATGAATTCTGACAAATAGAATAAATAATAGTATTGGTTGCTAGTGTGGGGCTATAACCAAAATTAAATTTGAGGATCCTCTGGTAGATAAAGTCCCTAGGTTTCTTGTCTAATTCTTAGGAGGTCAAAAGGACCAGGAGACACTTTTGCTTGGGAAAGGAAAATCAGGAGAAAACAGCTTTCCAAGTCGTAGCCATAGCTGCAGCCATAGCAGTGCCTTGTCCCACCAAGTAACAATGCCAATTTCACCACTAGAATTACTCTGAAAGGGTACCTAACACTGTCACTGTTCTTATTTCCTGTGTGAGTTTCCAAAACAAATGGGAAAAAGGAATGGGGGTAGGTGGGAGGGGAGGAGTATGAGGAGAAGGCGTGTGTGGTAAAGTGTTTGGGGGAATTTTGTAGAATTTGTATGTTAGACTTCAGGGCTCCATGTTTTTGTAAATTTGTGATAGTTGAGGGGATGGCAATAAGTGATTTTAAAAATCAGGTTTGGAAGTATCTCTTCTTTAGGCTTCTTAAAGTCAGAGACAGTTATAAAGTAATGAAGGTTTAAATGTGAAAAGACCCAGGTACAAAATTACAAGAATAGTTTTCATTCATCAGTCTATGAGGCTATTTGTCTTAGATTGAGCTCTGATTCCTACTGTTATGCAGTCAGGAATAGTACTCCTAAGAATTTTTGGCCACTCTTTTGTTGTGGAGAAACTGTATCTAAAAATGACAAAGTAGACCTCTAATGAGTTCTACACAATGATATAAAGGACATATAAAAGTGTAGGCAAAGGGTCTGTTTGTGTTTATACAGAGGATCAAAGCCTAATTTGGCTACCCCGAAAATGAACTAAGATACGCTATGAAAAAGAACTTCCAACATCAGCACTCTCGGGAAGACTCATGACAGAAGATGATCAGAAAAAAAAAAAAAAAAAAAAAAACTTCAACAAAGATCCACACACTGTCACAGGTGTAGATGCACTCATCCCACCAGTTCCTGGACTTGCCATGGGAATGAGGAAGGAGATATATAAGCTGGCCTGTGCATGCAGTAAAACAAAAATTGGACTGGATCTATACTGTTGGAACTCAACCAAGAATTAGGAGAAGTGCAAATTGTAGCGCTCCAAAATCTTACAACCACAGACTATTTATCGTTAAAAGAACATATGGGATATGAACAGTCCCCAGGAATGGGGTGTTCTAGTTTATCTGAATTCTCTCAGACTGTTTAAGTTCAGTCGGACAATATCCACCATATCATAGATAAGTTTTCACAAATGCCTAAGGTGCCTAACTGGTTTTCTTGGTTTCACTGGAGATGGCTGGTAATTACAGGTATGCTTTGGTTAGGTAACTATATTCCTATTATGTTAATGTGTGTGCACAATTTAATTAGTCGTTTAAAACCTATCCATGCTGAAGTTACTCTACAAGAAGATATGTCAAAGAAATAATCAATCTTCCCATGTTTTCTTCCACCTGCTACTTCTATAGCTTTTCTTCTTCCTTCCTAATTACAACCCTTAAATAGAATTCATGCCTCATATCAAATTTACCGAGTATCATAATTCTTCCAAGTGGTAAAGATACCTCAAGACAAATGCTGGGCATAGAAGCCACAGGGCATAAATATGCAAAGAAGTAAAAAGCTAACCTTTTCAAACAATAAGGCTTCTCTCTCACTTACCAACTTCACATTTCCCTGTATGGCCCCGGAAGATGACTGGTTAGCCAGAGACGGGTAAGATTCCTCAAGGGAGGAACAACCTAAGACAGGCACAGTCGCAGGGGGCCATCTGGTGAGAAAATGGGGAGCAGCAGAGGTGAGGCTTAGAACCTCCCCCCTCATGTTCTGAGAGAAATCTTCTGCATACATGGATGTTTATTGCCCTCGTCTAGCGCGGATTAACACATAGTCTACAGGCACACACCTGATCATCTACATTTGCTCTCTTACAACACTAAACTCTGTTTTCTACCTTTATCTCGTATCCACCTACCACTTCAGCATTTTATTAAAAATAATAATAATAGAGAAATGTGGTATCCACATATAAATCAGGTTTAAAAATCAAATGAGTATTCATATTTGAACTGACTGTTTATAGTTCATAATGCATTAACAAAACCGAAAGCTTCTGTGATGACTGCCCTTGCACTGTTCACCATGTAACTTATTCACTATGTAAGAATTTGTACTCCATGTAAGAATTTGTTCGTTATGCATCAGAAGATTGGAGACTGACGAAAATTGGGCTTGGGGTGGATTAATGATTGTGCATTGAGTATTGACCCCCCTATACAGAGATTTGTTGTGGTTAACAACTATTTGATCAATAAATATGAGAGATGCCCTCACAATATATATATATATATATATAAACACACTTCCAATTGTAAAATAAATAAGTAACCGGGATGTAATGTATAGCATAAGGAATATAGTCAAAATATTGTAACAACTTGGTATGGTGATACCTGGTACCTAGAAATATCATGTATATAAATGTTGAGTCGCTGTGTTGTACACCTGAAACTAATGTAATGCAATGCTGTTGTCAACTACCCTTCAATAAAAAATAAAAAATAAAAAATAAAAAAAATAAAAATAAAAATAAAAATGACAAAGTAGAAACCAGTTTTCTTTCTGAAACTGAGTTCCACCCTTACATTTTAACTCTATCCATAACTTTAGCTTCTCTGCATTACATCTTCTCCATCTCAGAGAGGTTGGGGAATAAACTAGTTCTTTTACTCCTTTTTACCACAAGAACTCTTTTATTACAGGACCCAGATTTTCTGTTAATTTAAGCAATCTAATGTTTTCCAAAAATTCACTATAAGATATATTAATCAAAGACTGATTTTTAAAATAAATATAAACAAGTTAATTTTTTTAAAAGTTATTTAATCCATCCATAAATAGGTGTTTCTGTTTGCATATAGCACATTTATACCTCTTTTTATGAGCCTATGAACCCAGCCAATAAGGCTATTTCAAACTATAAAAGAAAATCCCTAAATGGGTTTGTGAAAGATGATATGATGTTCAATGATACCTTAAATTTAGAGTATTTGTACGGTAGTAGATAAATAGTACAGGCTCTTACTTGGAAGTATTTTAAGCGTATGAAACATAAAGCAAAAGGCATCCTTCAATGTCCTGAAGTAAAGGAGGTACACTTTGGTAACATGAGTACAATCTGTGAGTCTGACAAACTGGGCTTCACTTGTCCTTATGAAAGATGCACTGTGGTTTAGAGAGGATAAACAACTTGCCCAAGGTCATAAACAGAGTCAAGCTAAGGTCAAATACATGTCTCTCTGATGCCAAAGCTTACTCAGAACTATATCATTCTGCCTCCAGTTATTAGTGTTCATCTCAAATCAACTGTAAATAGATGCACTCCTTTGGATATATTTTAATAGATGTTAAGATAGAGGTGACACAAATTACCTGAAATTGGTTTTGGAAATATATGGAGAATAATAAACATGAGGGAAAATTTTGGAGGAAAGCATGAAAATATTGTTAAGAGCATAGGCTTATCTCTCTCTCTCTATATATAATGGAATATTATTCACCCACAAAAAAGAAGGAAATCCTGCTATTTGGAACAACTTGGATGGACTTCGAGGACATAATGCTAAGTGAAATTAGTCAGACAGGGAAAGACAAATACTATATGATATCACTATATACAGAATCTAAAAGAGACAAACTCAGAGAAATAGTAAAGTAGTAGTTAGCAGGAGTTGGGGAGTGGGGGAAATGAGGAGATATTGGTCAAAGGGTACAAACTTTCAGTTATAAGATCAACAAGTTTGGAGATACAATGTACAGCATGGTGATTACCATATACTTGAATGTTGTTAGAAGGGTAAATCTTAAATGTTCTCACCACAAAAAATAAATGGTAACTATGTGTGGGATGGAGATGCTAGTTAACATTGTGGTGGTAATCATTTTGCAATTTATAAGCATATCAAATCAATACATTACATACTTTAAACTTACACAATGTTATGTGTCTATTTTATCTCAATAAAGCTGGAGAAAAAAAGAACAGAGGTCAAATAAATAAATTTTCTGACCGATACAAAACAAAATAGAAACCCAGATATATTTTGCCACTGATTGACCTGTTATAAAAGAAATTCTAAAAGATGTTCTTTAGGCAGAAGGTAAATTATCCTAGAGAGAAGTTTTCAGTTATAGAAATGAATTTTAAAAATCAATGAAAACAATAAATAGGTGGATAAATCTAAATGAATAGTGACTATATAAAATAGTAATAATGTCTTGTGGTTTTATATGTATGTGTGTTCATGTATATGTATGTGTGTGTATATTGTTATACATATTTATATGGAAAGAAGATATTAACATTCAAAAACAATAGTATGTAATAGAAATAAAGAAGTTTTCAAAGGTACTTGCTTTGTTTGGGATCAGGTGAGTAAATCAAGGATGATGTAAAATTTTCAGAGAAACCACTCATAAGATAATAAAAGTAATTACATACATTACCAATTAGTAGAGGAGAAAATTAGAAAAACAAACATGTTTTAATTATTTTTAATCAGAATAGTTTAACAAGTCACTTCCAAATCTCAGTAGCTTAGCACTGAAGATACGGTCCAGTAGCAGGATTAATGGTTTGGGTGAGGGGATGTTGGGTGATGCTCCTTATATTCATTAAAGGTGCTGTTAGAGTAGGCAGATAGCTAGACGTGAGCCAAGAACAGGCCACAGAGGACTATTGGAAAAAGCACAGAGAGCCTCTAGCTAAAGGTCACCAGGGACCCTCAGCAAAAAGCCCCTGGGGTTTGCAGTGGGTACATCCTGTACTGCCAACACAGTGTGGCCAGACATTTGCAGATAACAGGAAAATGGAGGAATCTGACTGCTATATGACCTTCCACTGGGGGTGCTTGACCAGTATGGGCAAATTAACCAAAATGGGCATACATGTAACATCAAAACTCAAACAGTGCATGCGTCACCCACCCAAATACTGGCAAGGAACAGCACAGGCTGTGGCTAACAATAGCTCCACCAAAGGGTGCGGGGATAGGCAAAAGATCAGGAGGACCAGAACAGCATAAATGTCCTCAGTCGTAACCACTGGAGGCATTGGAGTCTTAAATTGCCCTCTTGGACCCTCCCTTCCAAGGGTACTTTCACTAAACCTAATGAACTTGCTGCTTCTACTTGCTATCTGGTCTCTTGACTGAATTCTTTCCTTCCAGAAGACAAGGACCAAGAAAACTCAATGCACTCAACTGGTAACAGAGCCAAGTTGTTCCCATCTAAGAGCTATGCTATCTTCAACTTGTAGCCTTCAAGTTCACCACAAGAACAGGAAATAGAGTAGATGACGGAGTATGGGACATTTTTACAGATCAGCTCTGGGAGGGGTACATGTCACTCATACTCATATTCCATCAGCCAGAACTCAGTCCCAGAATGTCACCCTATCTACAAGGAGCTTGGGAATTGCAGTTCAGTTGTGGGCCTGTGAAGAATATGAAACCGTTTTGGTAAACACATGGTATTGTCTTTCCTACCAAAGAAGAGGCAAAGCAATGGGAGGGTAGTAATTAAGAAAAAGTCAAATCTGAATTAAAATACTTTAAGCCAATTTTGAAAATGTTATCGCCACTTTCTAAAATTTTGCTTTTATAATCCTTCCTGGAAACATGTTAAGACAAAAGTTTAATTTTGATCACTGTTTGTAAAAAGCACGCCATTTACTATTTAACCTTGAAAAAATTCTCTTTATTTTTTCCTGAATCTGGTTTTTCATCTGTGAAAAAGGCCAGGGTAATACTTCCCCTTTCTATTTTTCAACATTATCAGCTCAGATAAGAAATATAAAGTGGAGGCATTTTAAGACTGGAAGAGCTATTCAAATGTATCTTATTATGATCACATCTCAATCTGATTCGAAGACATAAGCTTTTGAATTGTCCTACATAGACTCACCAGAGGACCTAGATTTGAAAAAGATATTAAAGATTATATGGAGCATTTGTATCACTTTAAGGATTCAAAAATTAAGATCCAGAGAGATGAAGGGAGTGACCCAAGATAACGCTGTTGACTAATAACAGAACCAAATCTTCCTAAGTGTTAAGTTCTAGAAGTTCTCAGATGAGACATTCTATACTGGTGGCATTAAGACTCACTGAGAAAGGCGTTACAAATAAGTTTCAAAATTCAATTCCTTCAGATTTTGATTTAACAAATCTGAAAAGGGACCAATAAGTCTGTATTGTTTTTAATAAATCAGCTACCATCATAGTGTAAATTAGTGGCTTAAAAAGAAGTTAAATTTGTGGATTATTTTATCCACCTTGAAAAATGAGAATATGGATATTACTCTTAAAATAGTTCTGCTTTAAAAGACAACTCCTGCACTTCTGAGAGGAGCAGCAGGCCAGCCCTCTACCCATCTTTCACTGAACAGCTTAATGATAGCACAGATTTAGCCAATTGACAGATTATGTGTGAAATCTGTAATTAGACAACTAATCTTTTTTTTTGATATGTTATATTTCTAAGTGCTAATATGTATATTTTTCAAGAGATTAACGTTAGGTAACATCTCTGAATGTACTTGAATTGTTTCTTTGGCTAGAATAGTAATACAGCAGAAAATTAAAATTCTTGCTACTTTAAGGAAAATAGATAACATTGTAGTGATTGGGAAGTGTAAAAACAGAAAAAACAAATCATATTAGAAGTATACATATATATAGGATATGCCACCTCTATGTTTCCCACCTATCCTTAATTTATTAGCAGTTAGATCACATCTGGGGGGGCCTAAAGTCATATTTGTGAGTGAATGAGCCTGGAGCAGAGAATCTAGACTCCTGTACTTGTCTTGGGCAGTTAGGGAGAACAAAGGGAGATGATTAAGGAAGGCAGGCTTTCTCTAGAGGGGAAGTAAGTGTTTTAAAGGGTGGGTTCCCTTGTTCCAAGAGGAGGACTTAAAGAATTGAAACATCTTCACCTTGGGTGGGGTATGATGGCGTGCACCCCCACCCAGAGGTGTGGTAACTAGGATTATAGAGACAATATTCACTGGAATAAACTTGACTTTTTTCCTGACCAGATTAGCAGCCACTAACCAGAATTCTGCCAACTCCCTTTTAAGGAAGTGGAGACAGTTTCTGTAGAGGACTCAGATTTCAGTGGACTGCCCCTGCCCTTTGCCATTTGATGCCAGACTTGTTCTTGGAATTGGAACTGAACTTGGAAACTCTCTAATTTTTTTCTACCCTTGGATTTGCCCTGAGTTTAGGAAAAGAGAAACAAGATTTTTCACAACCCCTGATGCCTGAGACTTGAACTGTGACTTCTGGAGGGGTAGGGGAAGCCTTTCAAGACCCTTAAAGCTGGACCAGGCTTAAACTAAGCCTGACCATCAGGATTCAAATCCTGCTCTCATCATTTATGACCTGTAAGGCCTCAGGCCAGTTACTCCAGCTTGGGGTTGGTTTCCTTGGGGGCATAATAGTACCTCACTTTCACAGTAGTTTTAGGAGTAAGGTTAATACCTGGAAAGTGGTGCTTAGAACAGAACCTGGCACCAGTATGAAAGAAGGTGGGAGGGGCATTCACAACCTTCGCAAATAGTCTTACCCCCCAGGAAGGTATTGGGCTCATGTTGTGGATTCCAAGAGGGCAGTATTGACTTTGCTGACAGAAACCTCAGCATACATCGTGGACTAAAAATGAACAAGCTTCTTCAAATGTTTTCTCAGTTTGACCCAGAGACTTCTGTAGAATGCAGGGAGTGAAGAAAAAGAACCCCCTTAAATGGATTTCCCATTGTCCTGTTAGGATAGGGACTAGGAGACAGATATATTTGATTTAAAGAAAATGAAGAGTTAAAAGAAAATCAATAGTCTGTGTATGTATAGGCATATGCACATATGTAGGTATTTTAAACAATGTACTTGTATAAATGTACATGTAATTACATACATTTTTGCTTGTAGGTTTGTGCATGCAGGGATACATTTTCTTTTATATGAAGACACTATTCAAAGTGGCCAAAAATCTATTATATAGCTGTCAATTTTACCTCCCATGCAGCCAGTTAGTAAAACTATTTCCCCACCTGTTAGCACGATGATGTATATGTCATATGTGTCATTAAATTTTGGAATAAATGGCTTATAAAGTGAAAATCATAATTAAAATGCACCATATAAACCATGTATCTCTTTCCACCTCTGTCATTTCCCCACTCCTACCACCTACATCCTATTACTCAATTGAAAGCCTAACAATAACACCAACAGCAACGATATCCCTTCTGTGGCCACAGAAAAGAACCAGCTCTTGAGACAGTCAAGCTGGGGCAGAGCAAGACATTCAGGAATAGGAAGGGCGTGATGGCAAAGGAAAAGAACAGTGTGTTTCTTATCCTATCTATTGAGCAAAGAAGCTCAAGTGCAAAGGTTTCCCTTCCCTAAGAAACAGCAGCAGCAAATTATTTGTAAAAATCCACTGCCCTTTGCACTGCAGCTGGATGCCCACTCACATGTACTCTGGGGAGATGCGGAATGAATGATCAGCAGGCATCCTGAGAGGTACACACTTGTAGGTAAAGTGAGGAAATGGAAACTTAGAGAAGTGACTTAAGACCACCCAGCTTACTGAGTGGTGGAAAAGGAACTCAACTCCAGGTCTCCTAGACTGCAAAGCCTAAGATTTTTATATTGTACTGTGGTTAAGAGAGGCAGTACTGAACACCAGGATGAAAACTGGAAAACCATCCAGGAATGGTCAGAATTCCTCACTTCATCATTAAATGGCATGTTCATTTACATTTTCCCCTCACTAACAACAGGAAAATCTCTATAGTTAGTTCAAAACAAACATTTTTTTCAAATGCCTCTTAACATTCTTTTGTTCTACTAGAGGAGTCCTGTATACTTCAAGAGGGGCTTCCTTCAGAGGAAAATTGTCCACACGACGTTGCCACCCTGACCACAGCTGTTGGACCAGAGATGAGCTCCCGACCCAGCCTCTAGCTGAAGACCGTGGTCTGGTTCCAAAGTACAAACAACAGTTGACTATTACCATCAGTCTGTCTCTCTCTCTCTCAGTCTGCATTTTAGAATAGTGTGTGTTAGGTAACAGAAGAACAGAAGTTGAAAGTCGAAGACAGGACAGGAAGCAGAAGCCATGAATTATTAGAAATCACAGAAGAGTCAAAGCAATGAGTGAGAAGAATCTCTGAGGTAGAGAGGACCAAGAAATTCAATGGGAGTGGAAGGAGCAGTTGCATAGGGATGAAGAGCACGTGGTCATGGTCACTCAAGGACAGTCAAGCAGGGAGCCCTGGGGCATTAGAGTAAGCTGCAGAGGATCCTGCCCTCTGCATTTCCCCTTACATCCTTACAGTGATCCCTCCCATAAACTAAGTGAAATAAGCTGAGTAAACTGCGTTCTTTGCACCTTGACCATGCTTAATACATTGGCTTACAATTTTGTGTAAGACACTTACAAGGTCTAATTGACAATTTACTGTCACTCATGAGGTATATCTAAAGACAGCTGCTTCTATCTTCAAATAATTCTCGGGCACAACTAGGTTTCAAAAACTAAAAATATAAAACTGCATTAACATGAACAAAAAGAGCGTTTAATTGGGTAACTATCAGATTCCACTATCTAAATGAATTTCCCACTCTATTAAAATAACAATGATTTAAACTTCAAAGCAAACTCAGCCCAGTTGTTTACCCTGCCACTCTAAGTACTTCTGGGCAATACCTAGATCTTTTGTTAGACATATGTCACTGAGCTTAATTTGTCTTCGTTCCTTTTAAAAGTCTAGATTCACAGAGAATAGGAATGCTTTGAATCTGCTTTTAACACAATACCTGTGTGAAGAAATGTTGAATTCTGACTGTGCACAAATATATGGAACACACGAATGTGAAGATGTTAAGAAGACATTGGAAGAAATTGGAATACCAAAAAGCTCTAAGGGAATTGTGGAATATTTATGAAAATATGTGGTGTATTTTGAAAAGCAGATGTCTCTGAAACTGGAAATGTAATCACAGGAATGAAAAACTGTCTTTAATAAATCTTTTTAATTAAAACCTATTGTTCAGAAAAATATAAATCCTCCTCCAATATGAGAAACAGTAGCAAGAGGTGGGAAAAGTATGGATTCATTCAGATTGCAACAAGGAATGGTTATGAAGAGTTCCTGGTTATCATTCTTTGGGTTTTTTATTATTGCTGCTTTTTACAGCTAAAGAAGTGGCATTCTGGTAGGTTGAACATAAATTGTTTGCCATTAAGGTACCCAATGCGGTGAACACAAAGAGCCTTGGAGCACAAAAATATACCCAATTATTGATAAGGAGAGAGAATGTGTTAGAATCACTACAAATTACATGAACTTTCTGCTTGCTTTTTATGTTTTGTGGGTTGTGTTTTTTTTTTTTTTCAGTTGCAAGGGCTTTGGGTGGATGCTCTTCTGGCTTAAAAGACTCAAAGTCAATTACAAGAAATAAACCTGTCCCAGCCTTCCTCTCAATGTTCAAATCTGCTCTATAAAACCCAGACAGAATGCTTAAAAGTGAAAATATCAACCTGGTTGCATTTATAAAAAAATACATAAATTTCTCTGTTCTTATTAGTCTTCAGCTGTCATGCAACCTTAAAAGCACCAGACCTTTCAGTTAACCCAGTGCAGTGCGGTGTAATTGTCTTAACATGTCAATAGGATGAAGGCAACTAATTTCATAAGTGGGTGAGCTGAGGCAGCCAAGGCTGAGCCCTGACTTGTATGACGGAGACCATGATGCCTGATCGCTGACTGAAGACCTTCTGTTCACCACTACTGGGGCAGGGGTGGGAGTGGGGGCGGGGTTTGGCATGGCCCATGGCCATGCACAAGGAAGTTGTAATAAATTGCACACCTTGACTTCATTAGTTTATAGTACCTTTTCTCAGTTACACATAGGTAAATGTAGTCCCAGGCAAGGGATGGCTATCACTGCCTCCTTAGGGGAGAGGCAAAGGTGGCCTAACCCTCTTGCAGTAATCACCCACTCATGGCTCAACATTTGAAGAGCTTCCAGTCTTGTTTAGATAAACAGTTTTGTGACTGCTTATTTTATTACTATCTGATAATGGGCCTCCATTGTCGATTGCAGGTGCCTGCACAGCAGGTGGGAACATTAGGAACCTATTCATCTGTGAGTGTGCTTTTCTCCTGTTATGGATTCAGAGTCCCATATGATGTTCTGTGCATTTTGTGAGCACATAAATGCTGAGGGCTTTTGTGCAAACTGAGATAGTGGGTTTGTGTATAAGGAGGATGGTAAGATATGATGTTTTCAATGTTTCCATTAATCCCTAGAGCCTTGCCCCCCACCATGTGGGCCAGCTTTGGCAGCATTATCTAGAAGCCTGTTAGAAATGCAGAATCTCAGGCCCCAGCCCAGATACATAGATTCAGATTCTGCAATTTAACACACTCTCCCAGTGCTTACTTAGTATGCGCATTAAAGTTGGATGTGCATTGCTCTAAAGGAGAATATATTTGTTCTTTAAGAAAGAATAGTTTCCATGAGATATATTAAGATTGCAAACAACTGTATGCATATACATATCTTTGTTATAAAAATATTAGATAAGGAACAATTATTCAAAAATAAAACTGAAGACTTAGGGCAAATGTTGGTCTAAAAGTGATTTTTCTTTTCCAGAAAACATGACAATTTGAAATTTCTTGTCTTGTAAAAATTTTTTCCCTTAAGGCAGTTGGACCAAACTGCAAGGCATATAGGCAAAATTGAGTGACTGACATAATCAATCCTGTGGGTTTTACAGGTGTCTAACCTAAGGGGTACACTGATCAATGATTTCCTCAAAGGCATAGATGAAATCTGGGGGAAATTAGGAAGGGGAATCCCATTGGTCCCAGGTGATGGAGACACCCTTTCTAGTGTCTTCCACTGAGACATTGGGGTCTCAGTTGGTGGCCAGCCCTACCAAGAAAAAAAGTAAAAACTGTGCAAAACAACTTCATGCCAAACATAATTAACAGCACTTGATATTTGCTACAGATTTGTTGGCCCAAAATTTCTTCTCTTTCCACTGTTGTGCTGTGAGCCAGTTGGCTGCTGTTTTTCTCCCCAGAGGTGGATGCACTATAGTGACGTAGTGATTCCTGCATGAAAATAGCCTTATGAGGTGATAACGGAATTCATCCGACTGGAGTGTTCTGTGGAGTATGTTGATATTTTTAAAGGATCAGAGAAAATGAGATGATTAAAATACTGAACATATGCATCTTTTAAAGGGTGGATTTAATGTGGACATGGATGCACTGATCCTGCATAACTAAGGTATAAATTTCCAAATAACGATGATTCTTTACTAAGTATAACATCCTTTAAACAATCTTGATTATACAAACTATCAATGATACAATAATTAAATGAAAAGAATGAGAACATGCCCTAGACAAATTAAACAGTTTGTAAATTTTTAGTGCATATTGATGTCTATGCTAAAGAATACATAGTTCAACTACTAGAGGCGATTAGAAGGAAGGAATTACTTACCTCTGATCTCCCTAGCTTGAAGTTCCTTTCCATAATATTAAAAAAAATTTTCTATCCTATGGTAGAAAGTAAACTGAGATTTCAGAAACATTTGTAGTTTATTGTAAAATCAATACAAACTTATAAACAGCTAAAACAAAACCATATAAGAATATATATTTTTCACATCAAATTCAACATTATTTCAAGAAGTATTGAAATACATACATAAAACAACACACAAGACACTTTTCTTTGGTTATCCACATTTTCTTCATTTAAATTATTGGTAGTAATAAAATCTTAGGTTTCTCAATAGTTCAGTAAAAAAGAATTCAAGTTGGTGGTGTTTTGACTGGTGTAGATAAGATGACATCTAAGTGGTGGAGCTTTTTAATCCTATTCATTCATCATTCAACAAATATTTATTGAGCACCTAGAGTGTGACAAGCACTGTTCAGTCACTAAACAAAGACTCTTGTCTTTGTGTAGTTACATCAGTAATATGTCCCCAGTTGAGAATTATGTAACAGAGTAACCACTAATTAAAAAAAAAAAACAGCAAAAAAGGAAAAATAATTCTCTGGGTACAGTCACTAAAAAATGTGGAATATAAAATTTCAGTGGGGGGCATGGGTGTTATATGACTTTATATGGTTTATGGTATTTTAAAAATCAACTTTCAAAGATGGAGGTGGGAAATAGTCAATTTAAATTAGAAAAATGTTAATAAGATTTTTATTCCATATAATTATTTTTCATGGATTAGCTGTATAGCACATCACAAGAAATAATTACTAGATTACAGATAGTTGTGTATACAAAAGCAGTTATATGTGAATGGCATATGCATGCACGTGTTTCATACTATGCAATAAACACATTCTTCCAGATTTTAATGTGTCAAAATCTGATGAATATAATATTTAAATATTTAAAGAATAAAACTCATTGTTTAAAGAAACACTAATATGAATTATTCTGTAAAACTTTCCAAACTTAAAAAGATTTCCTTTTGCAAATTAAGTAATAATTGAAATTTTGCAACTTTGGCTTTTGGGGAGCACACTAGTTGTAAAATATTACAGAAAAACACACATGACTATCTGAACACAGAGGGATCACAAATAAAAATCAAACTCATTGTTTGCAGGCTTGCAGCTAAATCATACCAAACCCATCAGCGTATTTGAAGGGCTGATGAGAGCCATTTTTAGCTCAACTTATAAATTTCCCATTTAAAAAAAATCTGTTTATTCTCATAGGCTAAAAGTCTCCTACAGTTAATGTATTTATTCTGTACTCTGAATGTGTACTAAGTACATATGGCTTAACTAGTATAGAATAAAACAAAAAGATCTCTGAAATTTATTCTTTTATTTATTGTTTGTGTCCCAAATGAAACCTTTAAATAAGGTTTACTGAAATAAAGAATTTAAATAACAAAATCACAAAGATTTAGCATAAAACTAGGGCATTCAATATTGAAAAATAAACTATCTAAAATTACACAGCAGAGAGAAATTGCAAATACAGAAGTTCCAAATTCCTGAAAATGTAATTATTACTTGCCATTCTTTGTTTATCATACTCATATTTTCACAAAATACTAAATGATTTTTGTTAGAAATAAATAACATGGTAATTAAGGAATTTCATCAAACCTAGGCAAATGTATAGAAAAATCACAGCTTGGGAGTCATTTAAACTTTAAGACCTAGAAAAAGGAATTTAAGAAGTGCTAATTAAGTACTTGTTAACATTGTATAGGAATTCCTTTTTGTGAGAGGGGAATCACACATCTCTAAAGAAGGTAATGAGCACTCATCTGAAATTTGAATTGAAAGCTCTGCTTTTTTTCTGGATTGACTTAAGGGAAAACAAAAAAGCATCCCTAGGTAACATTACGGAATAAAATAAACTTGTAAATTGAAAGAACTGGGTACTTTTACAATAGTGAAAATTTAATGATGTGAGAAAAAAGTCAAGTGTAAGAAAAAGAAAATTGCTAGTAAGGATTTTTTATAGTTTAATACATTATTGAGTGCTTTATTTTTCAATAAATGATTTTGTCAGGGTGGGTAGGTGCCTATTTTTCTAACTGATACTTTTTTTAAATTTAAGTTTTGTTTTTTTTTTTCTCAGTAAACTACATAGTCTTGAAGGTACAAGAAACCTGACGTCTCTTGTGAGTGGCTGGTAGGAAGACAATACTGATCCCTGTTTCCTCAGATTGCTTTAAAAAAGACTACCTATGAATAGTTTATTGTTTTATGAATGTTATATCATGTGTATTCCTCACCCCAAGGCTAGGAGAACCAAGGGCTTTGTGGTCCTGCACATCCTTCCACCACACATATCAGTGAGCTCCCCCCTTCTCATGTAATATGCTTTATTTTCCTAGATGTTGTAATTCAAGAACCAGCTTATGCTTGTGTTGGGCCCCATAGTTACTATTTGATCCAAATAAAGGGGGTAGGAAATAATACAAGGAGAAAACCTGGAGAAAAATATGTTCTGTATTTTGTAGAACACAGGCCTATAAAAGAGGTGGAAAGTAGATTAAAGAATACACTGAGTCATTCTACATCAGCTCAGGGATGTATGTTCTTCTGCTGTTAGCGGAATTAAAAAACCTCAGATTTAGCGATCTATCTGATATAAAGCCAAGTTGAGTAAAAAATGTATTTTTTTTAAAAGGGGTGTAACTAAAACAATGATTACTATTTTTCCAGAGGTATGACTGGTAAAAGGGAAGATGCTACAAGATTTGTAGAATCTTATACAATGTGATTTGTATATATGGTCTGGTGTTGTGAATATAGCCTGGAAGCGTAAAGCTCTGTTTTCATTTCCTGAAAGTTATTATCCATTGATTTTGAAGTTTAACGTTTCTATTATAATTTCACACCTATGTTGGCACAATTTACAGAAAGAAAAATGTTGTGTGATATGTATATTTTATTTCTCCACTTATTCTTTACATCCTAAAACTTGTTGATTTACTTTAATTTTAAATTTTAATATATGATTTTATAAGTAACACTGTTTCAGGAGGATCACTCCTGATTAATTTTATTAATTTAAAATATAGATAAATATATAGTTCCAGAATCCAAATTATTGGTTTTCAGTTTGAGGGACAGAAGAAATAATACAAATAATAGAATAATAAAATATCAAAATGTTTTTGATTCTTTGAAGAAAACAAAAGTAAGATTTGACATAATTTCCTACACAAGAGAGTTAGAGCGGTGTACACAAAATTCTATATTTTAAGATTAATGCTATTAAGTTTTGCCAGGACAGCAAAAAAAAAGCTGTAATGCAGAAGTTACTATAGAATATACAACTTGATAAAATTTGAGATTCAAATTAACATCATCATAATATGAAATACCAAGACTTAACATTACAATTCATTAAGCCATTATAATTCATTAGTCAAATGTCCCAAGGAGAGGGCAGAATGTACAATGAGTGTTTTCTGGAAATGAATTGCTAAAAATTAGTAGTCTGAAAAGACTTCAGAATTGGAAGCTCCAGCTGGGTTTAAAAGGGTGGGGGAAGGGATATTACTCACTATTAAATATTTGAAGCACCACTTTTAAAAATAATCCACACAATGTCTCCTCAGATCCCGCTGCATCAGGCCGGCTCTGACTCGGTCTTAAGCATATTTTTCCTTTGTAAAGATGAGATTTAGAAACATGCACACAGAACATTTTCCACTGATTTAGGCCAGTTGTGGAAATACATGGCTCAGGGTGGGATTTCAAATTGTTGCAGTAAATACAATAACATTTGCAGTAGTGGCACCGTTCCATAATAATTTTAAAAGATTTCACTTTACTTATCATTGCAAGCCATTATCTGATCATATTTGACCTACATATTAATATTTTCATTATTATTCAAGCCGTTTTTTTGCTCTGTACAAATTGTCAGTCGTGTTCACTGACAGATTATTTATTTACTCTGGAAATATCTGGAATTCTTTCACCTTATCTTTTCCTCGGTGACTACCCCCCAAAGTGACTGGGAGTGGGGGCCACAAACATGAAAATGTGAGATGGAAAGACTCCCCTCTTAATGGTATACTAAGGGAGAAGTAGAAAAACAAAAAGAAAAAAAAGAAAATGATAATTGTTTTCTCTAAGGCTATTATCTAATGCGAAAGCAAATAGTCAGTCTGGAAATCAGCTAACAGAAGGGGATTAGAGAGGAGATCTGAGAGTAGCTTGATTTCTAGCAGAGCTGTCTCTCCAGCCAGTGATGAGACACAGGGCAGCCGGGAGCGCTCCAGATGGCCGGGGAAAGTGGTCGTCTTGGGTTACTGCAGGGCACTCGGGCCGCGGGAGAGCAGGCGGCCGGGGAAGGCATCATTAGGGAGCCAGCCCCAAGTCCAGCCTGCGCGGGAGAGGGCGAGGCCGGGAGGTAGGCAGCCCGCCCGCCCGCGCGCCCCAGAGCGCCGGGCCTGCCCATTGTTAACATATACTTGACCTCCGTGACCCCTCCTCGACACAGATGTCTCCCACCTCCACCTCCCCTCGCCCCGCCGCGGGCCCTTCCCCCCTGCACCTGGTAGCGGCCGCGCCGCCGCCTCACTCCCGAGCGGCCGTGGCGCCCCCGGCGCGGGCGCGCGCCGGAGCTGGCCTGGTGCGGGCGCTCTCTGCGCACAGCGCGCGGCGCTCCTGCTCCCCGGCGGACGCCCGGCAGCCCTGCAGATAAATGCGTTGCCTTCCTCGAGAGTGAGCGAGGGCGGGCGAGGCAGACGCAGACGCCGCCTGTGACAGTGGCAATTCCCTGCGCCCCACATCACATTTGTTTGCCACCGCAGCAACAACAGAAAAGCGGAGGGAGGGAGGGAGGCGGGAGGAGGGAGCGGAGCTCCGCAAGTCTTGGTTCTGCGTGGAGGCTGTGTTTGGCTGGCGTCTCCGACCCCGGGCTTTTTGCACCGCAGCTCGCTGTGCGCAGCGCCGGGCGGCCGCGGGCGCTCCGCCGCGCTCCTGGGCGGCCTGGTGGCCAGCGCGCGAGGGCGAGTGGCCGCGGACGCTCTGGCCGCGCGAGGGAAGCCACGCCGCGCCCTCGCCCCTAGGCCCCGCGGGCCGCCCCAGACGACGGGAAGTTTTATTTGCAGCTCGGAGCCCGTGGCGGATGGTGGGACTCTCCAGCCTTGTGCAGCGTAAGTGGCCGCGGGAGGGCTGGGCGGGCGGGCTGCGGGGACGGACCCTGGTTATTTCTATTAATTATTCTGATGACCGTCATCCTCATTTGGATTATTCGGCCGCGAGGCTCGGGGCTGTACTTGTCGCACAACTGGGGTAGGACTGTGCACCAGGGCAAAGAGGAACATCGAGGGTGACTCCAGTCTGCGATGACAGTGAACTTCATGGGTCAGCCAGGATGCAATTTTCCCTCCCAGACGTCCCGCAAAGGCTTTTAAAAATAATTTTTATTTCCTCTCCACGATCACGGTATGTGAACAGGAAAACTACGTGGAGGCTCCGACAAAACAGCCGGTCAGGGTACCACGGTGCTTTTGGCAGGTGGCCCTAAATCCACACTGTAGGGCTTTTTAACTAGAAGGGAAAGGCTCATTTAGATAGCGGAACACTTAACTCTAGGAGTAGGAGAGGAGGAATCTTAACTTTAAAACCTTGCTGCGACTAGGGTCGGGGTTTTCTTAGCTGCCTCCCGGTGCTCTGCGTCCGCCCAGGAAGTTTCCTGTTACTCCCCGGCATTTGGGGGGCTCGAGTGGGTATCCCCGGGCGGGCGGCGGGTGGGCAGCAGCTCCCAACCGCCTATCGGCGCCTCCGGACCCGGGCGTCTCTCGCCCGGACGGGTCCCGGGCTTCACCGCCCTGGGCGGCGGGCAGGTTCGCTCCGGGCCCCGCGGCACTGGCCTTCCGGGTGTTCCGGTCGTCGCCCCGACTCTGCGCCCTTCTGTCCTGGGCAGGGAGGAGAGCCTTGTGCTCTGCAGCCCCCCAACCGCGAGCCGCGGCTAAGAGCCACGTCCGGGGAATTTCTTTCGTTTTCCAGAAATCTTTCCAGCGAAGTCCCCGGGCGGGTGGGGAAGTGCGCCAGCCCCTCCGGCCAGCGCAATCTCTGCGAGCCTGGAAGGACTGGGCTGGTTGGCTTCCCCGTTCCCTTCTCTTTGCGCGGACCTCGCCCTAGCCAGGACGCCTAAAGCATCTACGGTTATGTTGGCGCAAAGCGCTTAAATCCATCTTTTGAAACTTTTTTTTTTTGGTTAGGGCGGTCAGCCCTTGAAAAACTTTTGAGTACTGTGATTCTGGGAAGTAGGATGTGAACCAAGACTGTTACTAAAAATAGCCTCTCTCTCTCCCGCCGCCCTCCCAGTTTGGAGGGTTTGGCTGGGGAGTCTTGCAGCCTTTAGTTGTCTTATTCCTTGTAAAGCATAGTGGAGAAATCTTACGAGCGTAAGCTTTTCTTCAAGATGGGGCGCTTCAGATCCTAACGTGCCCCAGCCTGGCTGCTGCTTCCTAGGAGAACCAGCAGAATGTCACTTTAAGGAATAGCTACTATTCCCTGTGGAGGGGGTTCTGCAGACCGGGCACCGGAGGCCAGGGTGAGGAAGTGAGGACCAGGAGAGCTGGAGAGGCCACTTCAGGCTAACTTCATGTGCGTAATGTTACTCTGAGCCCCCTTGAATTTTTAACTTCGCTTCCCTTAATCTGCCCAAGGCCTTTATATAAATGGCTGTCCACAGCTGCTGCAAATTGATTTATCCCCGATAAAGGTCGGGTTGCTGACCAAAGCATTTTCTTTCTACCCTCTATGTGAACTGAAATCTGTTTTGCAGGGTTTTTTCCCTCTTAGTTTCCTTTTAAACATCTGTACCGTTTTTAAGTGCACTCGGTGGGTTTTATTATCATACCCTTCCCTTTGCATAGAACAGGAATGGAACTGGGTCTGTGCCCAGTTGAGTCCGTCCTCAACAGAATACAAATTGACCAGCTCCTCTGTGATAAACGGTTTGTTAGCGTTGGGGGCCTCCTTTTAGTTTATTACAGCACTTTGCCTTGACCATGTGAGTATTCTGTTGTGCCCGGTTTATCCTGTCACACAATTCCTTAGACAAGGTCGCCAAATATCATTGTTTGTTATACCATCATAGCCCAACCTGGGTGTTGGTGTTAGCTGTGATGTGCACAAACAGTAGCAGATTCATAATTCTAAGGATTTCTTCCCCTGGTTTATCCTTAAAGTCTAGTCTAGTTTAACATTATGGGGTTTTCAGATAGCATAGATAGAGCTCATTTCATTTTTCTTTTTACTGATGGTTATTTTTTAAGGGAGGGCTGAAAAAAAAAATTTCACCCAAAATTAATTAGGGAATCTTACTTTGACTCAGACTCTTTTTTTTGCAGCCAGGATGGATCTTGAGGAAGTCAATTTACCATTGATTTACTTGTACTGTAATTAATTAGCATTTGATATTTCTTTGGTTTATTCTCTCAAAAAACAAAATTCCAAATAACCAAGGAATCAGGCTACTTCTGGGTGCATAAAAAACTGACATCTAAGATTGTATTAAGAGAAGAACTTTATGTCAAAAGTCTTTGCTTAAGCATTAATTTTACCACGTAGACATCAGTCACTTTATTTGAAAAGCATAATATTGAGTGGGAGAATCTGAGTATGAAGTTTCTCCAGTGTCCACTTCATACCTAGTAAGAGCAATGGAGAAAACAGTCTGTTTTTTCTTACGTTTGGACAACTCAAAGCAGACCAGAAGTCTTTGAATTAATATTTCCTTTGTAGACTTAGTCTCTCACTCACTAATACCTGCTAATAATTTGATTTTTAAAACGGTCCTTAAAGGACCATCCTAATTAAAAGCATTCTACCTGCAATAAAATGTAAGTAAACTGTTCTATTAAATTGCATGTTGCTGGAAATAGCAGGACAGTGTGTGTTGCAGCTAGAGGACTGCAGCTTTTTAATATTTTTACAATTTTTCCTTTCTCAAGAAATGTACAATACTGCCCTTGATGTCAGTATTTGGTGATGAGCTCTCTCATCTAGGGTGTTAGAATAAATATTTGCAGGTAAAAGACCATTTCATGAATTTCAAAGAAGTATACAAATGTAAGGTGCAATTATCATTTATTTTATTGTAAAATAGAAGCCAAAAGAGAAAAAACCACTTTTTTTTCCCTTTTAAACATTGAAAAGGCATCATGAGAAAGAAATGCTTCCAATAGGAATACTGGTCAGTGGTTGTCAGTTTCAAACATCCTTCACTGTCAAATCCTGTTTCTCACTTCTTTGATATGAACATCAGCTGACAGTCACTGAATGCAAAGCCTTCTTCATTGAGGTTTTATGTAGGCAACATAGTCCTTCATAGCAAAGCAGTCTGAAAAATTGGCACCTGCAGGATTTGCATGTGAAAAAAACTAGTCAGTTGCATTTTACTGGAGTCTTGTTACTGTAAGTTATGTAAGTTCAGTGAGGAAAGCTATTTGTTGCTTTTTGCCCACTTAAAGTTTTTTGTTTCATGGACATCTTATTCATATAGTATTCACAGACTATATTGATAGTGTTCTCTGGCTTTAGAAAAGTTATTATGGAATGGAGTAATTTTTAATGAAGTGCTTATGGAGTGCATTTACAATCATAGTTAATTTTTTACATGTGCCTTAAAATGATGACTCCCTACCACTTTCAGAGTAATGTATTAGAAGTTAAACAAATGCATAAAATTAGGTTAACAAGTATCTTCTGAAAATAATCTAAGATTTCAAGAGGTATATATATATATATATTTCGTTAACAAGTTAAAATCTATAAGAAAATAAATTATACCTTTCATACTTCTAAACTTCAGGAAAAATACTGCTTCCCCCCACTTGTTAAATTTTGTCACCTAAATACCTCTTAAAATACCATACTTGGCCCTATTTGTGCAAAATAATAAATGAATGTTAAGTCAACTAGAACACCTTTGTGAACCTCAGAGTATTATCCATCAGTGGGAACATTTTATCCAGAATAAATTATTCCTTATTATCTAAAACGACACCTTCCAACTTCACTTTTTTACAGCCATTAATAGAAGAGTTCCTAAATAATGTTTAAAGAACAGTGAACATTTTATTAAAGCAAACATTAGTCCAGTTTAATGGAGGTAATTGTAAGTGATAAGACAGAGCAGGTTATCTCTGTGTTGTTTAAACAGAAGGAGCTACTTTGCACGATTTCCAGTAGCCATCTGTAGAAGAGAAGGGTTTGCACCTGTCTGTCCACACTAATTATAGATTAGGGCCAAAGAAATGAAATTCGAGGAGGTTTTCAGCTAATGAAATCCATACTGATTTTATTGTAAATGTGTTTTATGTAAAGAGGGTGATGGTTGAGTTATGAGTGAATAAATTGCTATGTAGCTGCTAGGCACTTGGTTCTGAAGCACAATTCTGCTGCATTAACCTTTGATATTAAAAAAAAAAGACAAACAACTTAGACATGGATGCTAGCCTTTGTTTGGCATCCCTAGCTACAGTTTAGTGAGCAGCAGTGAGGTTCAGTGTACAATTGGAAAATGTGCTGTAAAGCAGCTTAAATGTTAAGAATATTCTAATATTTTGAAATGCAGATGGAAGTATAAGGTAGGTTTTAACTTAGGCATATAAAATATTAGAAAACTAGAAAGTCTTTTTTCTGCATTTCAGTTTCAGAGAAATTAAAGCAAATGATTGAGGAATGCATTCTGCAATAAAAGGTCACATGAATGTCTACCACATCTGTTTATAGTAATTATGAACATAATTAACATAAGAATTACAAATGAAATAATGACAAGCTGAGCAATGAGATATTATGCCATAATGGTCATATGTTGGAATTCGCACATTATAGCACACTAGAATTCACATACTCAAAGAAAGAAAGAAAGAAAATGCTTGATTTTTATCTGAATTAATGCTTCAAAACTTATCTGCCTGGGGCAGATGGACTTCTTGCTTTTATAGGAAGGTAACCTATTATTAAGAAAAGAACTACTTAAAATTAAGATTTCTACTCTCTAGCCTGGACTTTAAGACAGCTGTGATTATAGAAACCACTTTTTGTTGCACACTTATTCTGTGATTATACTTGATTATTATATTGCTTTTTGTTCTCCCCTTAAATTGAAAGCTTTGCAGCAAAATGTTTGCTTTGGAAGAGAGTCATGGATTCTTCCCATTTGAGAATTGGTTGATCTTTTCTATAACTGTGAGCCAAAAGTCAATGAACAAACAAGATAGTAATAGAAATACTGTGCCTTTACAAATAAGAACACTGGCAGATTAAGCTTTCTGTGCAATTCTCTTCATGCCTTCAGTATTTGGATGCTTTTATAAGAAAAATGTAAGCCTTTTTTGGGTTTGAAAGTAGTGCATTGTTTTGTTTCTAATAACGTTTTTTTTTTTAAAGAGCATGTAATGGAAAAATCGGTGGGCATTTGTATGTATTTTTTCTTCCTAGAGCTGCGATGAATTTATGAGCATTTGCATGTAGTCTGTGTCCAAATTGAGAGCTAAAATGTAAGGAAGTGTATGTGGTTGTGTCTGGTTGGTCTGAATGCAGTTTTCTGTAACAGCCAGAGAAAAGGTTAAAAGTGACCTTTAATGAGAACGGAAATGATACTCCAGAAATCTGTTACTGAATTTAAAACATGTAAGAATGACAGGTTTTCACCCATTCAGGGCTCACCCTATTTTGTACTGTGTCCTGCCAAATGGTTTACTTTTTGTCCTCATACCCTTCTCTATTGAACCTGGTCACTTTTTGAAGATTTATGGAGGAATACTACCTTGTTCTCATCTCAGTGATACCACGAGATTTTCCACATTATTGGATTACTGGAGGATTGTGGCAGACCCCTTTTTATCTGACATGCATTGCATGACAAGATTTTTCACAAGTGCCCTTCCCCCACCCATGCCAATCTTTTTAGATTTTGCTTTACCTATCAAATTCCCTTAATTCTTTTCTTGGGGTGGGAGCATGGGCTGGAGGGACCCACTACACAGAAAACTGTGTTTTGGTTGTTCAGGAGGAGAGTGCTTGCTTAAACAGTGCCTTCCCTAATTTTCTAAAGGGCTTCTTCAAATTTGTGTCCTCCAAGAGGCTGGCTGCTAGCTCTCTTGCTCTTCAGTGTTTTTCAATACTCAGTAACCTCACTCTTCCCTGTCCCCAATTTTGTCCCTTTACATGGAGACCCCACGCATAAACTATTTTATACCCTGAAGTTTCACTGTAGCTGGGGCCACAGCGTGTGCCATGAACAATTAGGCATTATTGGCTGTTTCCTTCTGAGCTCAGTCTTCATCCTGCAGTCAGAGCTTCTTAACCAAGCTGCAATGCCTTGAAATACAGTACAACCAAAACCTCTTCCTCCCCCCTAGTAGAAGAACCTTCTTTGCTGCATTATCTGCACTCCATTAAGGATCTGATCAGATACTCAGATTGTCTGATGGGCACATTTAAAAGTGAAAAGGGGCTCCCTTGGGACTACTCAGGTGTGTCTCCCTCCTGATCCTGATGGGGGGAGGAGGGAGAACTCTGGTCTGACGCAGGAGCATTAGCCCCTGCTGCTGCTTCTCTGATTGATTCTTGGGCTCTGGGTGGGTGAAGAGCTGTGAAGCAGCTCAAGCTCAGATTGATTACCTCAATTTCAAATTCCCACCTCCAAAATAGACTTTCAGATGTACACAGAAGGAACCCACTTCCCCCAGCACAGTTTCTGGAGGTGGAGCAGGTGTCTTAGAGTCACCTGTAGCCACCAATCACAAGTCGTCCTTATCACAGTGATGCTGGCCACACAAGTCGTCTGCTCGGAACATTAAAGCCCAGAAAAAGGAAATACTTGATGTCTGTGTCCACATCTGTATGCATGGGCTGGGAGGAGGGGTTTGTTGGAATTCAGGAGTATTGGGGTCTGAAAAGAAAGGGAAAGAACTCCCTTTGACGTTGGTCTGGAAGGCTTTGTAACTGCTGTGAGGGCTCAACTAGACTTGTTTTGCAAATTGTGGCCATTTGGATGGAGGTGAGATGGTAAACGTCTCATTGTTATTCTCTGCCATGAGAGAGCACTTGAATCCCCCTCTGACCTTGACAGAACCTCCGAAATGTTCCTGTGTAGCCCTGGAGCAGGAAATACAGTTTGCTAGTCTGAATTCTTCCCTTTTTCTCTGTGTAGTGGTCGTTTTGGAAAGGCAGGAGATCCCCACCCTGGCTCTCAGCCTCAGCCAACCTCAGGGCACCTTGTCCCCACTTGCCACCCCATCCTGGGCGCCGAGCCCCCACCCACTCGTCGGTCTCCTCCTCCAGCCCGGGTCTCCCCCACCTTCTTTTCCTCCCTCTCCCGCTCTGTCTCACACGCACCCTCTGTTTATTTTCCTGCCTCCATCTGGGCCCTGCTGATACTGTAATCACCCTGATGCACGTGGGCTGCTCTCCTCTCCCTCCTGCGCTCACACACTCACTCACACACAATGTGCCATCCTGACAAGCCTTTTACTTCTGATAAGCTCCGATGTGTGTTTAATGAATACAAAGCCGCGGTCTGGGTACCGCCTCGGCTGCGGCCGCCTCTCCTGCGCTCCTTTGCCAGAAGGTAATCTCCGTGAACGGGAGGGGAGAGCAGGGGGAAGGAGGGGTGGGAAGGAGCAGGAGGAGCAGGGGGAGGCCGCCTTTCTCTTTCCCTCCCTCCCTTGCCACATGATTCAGAAGTCGATAAGACCAGGAGAAGTGAAGATGTAACATGTTATCTGTCGCTCCTCTTAGCTGGCGGAGAGAATTTACATTTAAAGATTAGCAGAGGGAGAAAGAGAAATCTGCCTTTTGTTGTGTGGGGTGAGGAGGAGGCATCAGTTCTGGCCTGGCCGCTATCTCCCATCACCTCTGCTATCCAGACAGGACTCACGGAGGTGAGATTACCGGAGGGCCTTATCTTTAATTGGGTTTAGTTTTGCCGGTCTGAATAGGTTTAAAGAGACTCGATAAAGGGGGAACAATAGATTATTTATTGACTGGACGCTGAAGCCTTTAGATGAAGAGGAGAGAGAAAAAGCTGCTGAACAACTTGATCAGCTCATTTTTATTTTTATGTTAAGGTGAGAACTGTCTCCTTTTCTGGTGCAAGAAGGACCATCAAACTTAGGCAAAATTTGAATGACTTTTAAGTGTCTTACTTTCTCTTCACCCCCACCCTATCTGTCCTCAGCACCATGTCCCGGATTTTAACAGGAGTTTCGTTTTGGACGGAGGAACTCAGCAAAAAAAGGGTGGCGGTTGTTGGAACTGATATTCGTGTTTGGTTTTGTGTGACTTGTTTTGAATGGGTGATGAATTGATGCTAACGGGGGTGCTTGAGTGAGAAAGGCAAAGAAGCCTACTTTTAATATGGAATTAGTTAATTTTATAGTATGGTTTCATCTAGGTCTAGAGAAAACAAAATCACTCCAAGGCTATTAAGTAGATTTGTATTTTGGGTTTGACCATGGAATTTTTTCCTTTGGAGTCAGTTTAAAAAGAAGGTAAAAAAATGTTATATCGACTGAGTGTATTTCAAGAAAAAACATCATAGGGTCAACTTTGGAAGGTTCCTAAAATGGGTAAAGTGGAAAAAAATAATTATTTTGTCTCCTACACATTGTCAAGATAGGTGATTTCACAGGTAAATATGATCCAGTAACTAAGAGCCTAATTAAAATTTGTTTAAAGCCAGGGGCATGTTTCCTTGTTGACAGCAGCAGATCGATTGGGGAAGACAATAGAGTTCCATTATTTCACTTCCATTGACTGAGCATATTGACATTTCAGGTTTGCTCTTGGCTCAGTGAACATGGTGAAACACTGAAATTCACAGACCGACTGGCCAGAGTGGCACATATATTACCGTGTGTTGTTTTTGCCTTCAGGTTACCTTATCACCCAGGCAGAATGGGAATGGATAGCCTGGGATCCTTCAGCAGGGGTAGAGTCCTTTTGGCTAAGAAACTGACAGGTAGCATGTCTTAGGAGCGTCTTTGATTGTACCCAGAATAGGATGTTAACGATGAAATACGTGAAGCACTTTTATTTAAAAACCTGAGAAGCAGCCTACTTTGTCTTGCATGTTGTACATATGAGAATACCCATTTCCAAGATGTACCTTCTCCAGAGGTATTTACAGTGAGTGGGCTGGTCACATCATTCAGGTGTTTACCAGCTTGTGCTTGGGTGACATCTGTTCTTCTCCAGTCTGGGGTTCAGCACCTGCTCAATCTGTATCTGTTAAAACAATATGGAAGGCCCCTTCCAGGATTGGGCCTGACTTTGATTTTTTTTGTTTCCTGTTTTCTGGTGGTGAAAATAGGTGGGTGAAATAGGAAAATGGGATATATATATTTTATGCCCATGTGCAGTAATATGTAAAGATAGAGATGTGTATATTCAAGTGAAGCCAGAGATAACTGTGTCATCTTAATGCAATCTACCCTCTTATAAGTATGAGGCAGACTTTGAGTCAAATTCAAATCATACAAAAAGTGAGTATGGGTAAAACCAGAAGAGACTTAACATTTTTTAAAAGTTTAATGAAAATTTAAAACTATTATGAATATGCCTTATATACAGCAATTATTGCCTTCAAGTAGGCAACTGATGCCCTTTACAGCTTTTAGAACAAAACTAGTCCTTCATACCATTTTCATGAAAATGTTAGGTTTCTATTTGATCAGCAGGTGTTGTTGAGATGAAAGCCATGTGTAAATTTTCAGAAGGCCAAAAGTGTCAATTCAGAAAAGGAAAGTGATAAGAGAAAATGCAATCAGTTTTCCTGTTTTCAATTTGTGCAGGATTTGAAGAGCTGTTTTGTTAAACTGCTACATCTGCTCCAATATGAATATTGAACTACTTCCACTAAAAATAACAACCTATAATTTGGAAGCTATTGCAGTCTTTTGTTAATGTGAGTGGGTTATTTAAAAACAAAAAAACAAAAAAAAAATAAAAAAAATAAAAAAGGACAGTTTTGTATTCTGACATTCTCTTGCCTAATGTGCATTTTCATTTGTTGGCACTTTTATCCTCTGCAGATAAATGGTATTATGCAATTAGGACTTCATCTTGTTTTACTATGAAAGAGGTTTACATAGGTGAAAATCCTGGTACTATAAAAAGGGTTCACACAAAACAGAATTTATTTTAAATAACCTATTTAAATACAGTTATTTAAAATAAGATAGTTACTTCTTACATTCTGTAATACTACAATTTTTAACTTCCTGTCAACTTATAACAAAGTTAACAGTATTCTATCGCATACTGAGCATTCTGTGATTTATTTCACCTTTAATATACCTGCAAATGTAAGTTTAAATTAATCAGGGATATTTTACCTAACAGGGCTTTCAGAATAATTTTTTTCATGCTTAAATAAAATGATTAAATTATGCTTGAGTGCCCACATACAAAAGCTTAGCTTCTGTGGTTCTGCTAATCAAGTAAGTTTTATGGACAGGGAAAGCACCACATTAGAGAAAAATTGGATGCATTTTACTAGTGACATTTCTAGGAAGGACACATTCTTTTTAAATCAGCCAGTATTAATAAGAACGAAACTCTAACACATCTTAAGTGATCACAGTAAAAATAATCTTTCATCCCAATAATAAGAAAATGCATGGCAATTCTGTCCATGTAAAACCGGGCATAGAGTATTGAGGTAGAAGGGAGACTGATGAAAATTGGATCAGGTTCAGTATTGACTATCCACAATTGCAGTTGGATTGACTTGTGGCTATAGTAATTTGTCCAGGGTGAGATGTGATCACTGCTTAGGATCAATTGGAGGCTATGTCGCTTGTGGCTCCACACTTCAGTTGCCAGACACACCCTTCCCAGATAAACCCAGGACAGATTAAGTGGAAAACAGACATTGGGATCCATTAACATGTTGCATATTAACAAGTGCAGTGTATCTTCTGAAATACCAACTCAAGATGTAGGTTGAAGAGCAATAGTGAGTGTGTGCTGACATGTATGTAACCAAAGAAAAATGCTTTTAAGGAGTGTAATTTCCAGTTCAAAGCCAAACTGTGGTGTGCTGTGCTGGCATATTTTCAGAGACCTGGCCATATTCTCTGGCACAGCACCAAGTACTTTGCCACTCTTGAAATGACGTGGAATCACATACCAAGAAAGTTTATTTCACAGACACAGTCCCATCATTTGGTATGTGATCTTCCAAATGAGATGTTTTGTGCTGAAGCCACATTCAATGTTGAAGCCTTGATACCTTCTGTGGCACCAACAGGGGAGACTTTTTTGTGACTGTTTTCAAAATGTTTATACTTTATGATGGACATCCAGGCTTTTACCTCAGAACCACTTATAAAGTGATGCCCCACGGCTGAGGTTTAAGGCATGAGATGCTCCTGTTTGAGTTTGAAAACGTTTAAAACCAGTGCTGCTTAGGACCACTAACACTGTCACTGACTGTAAGAACTCTTCTTTTTAAAATCCCCCTGCTTTGATAGTTTTAATTGAAATTACCTGCATAGTGTAACTCATGGATGGATAAAGTATTTTGTTTTTGTACATTTCATGTTGGTCAAGATCTCTAAGACAAATCAGTATTTGGGAGAACAGGCTTTAGAATATACACTTTGTGTGTGGCAAGCACAGCTGAAAAGTTTTCCCATTTGTTTAATAATCTCAGCACCTCCTCTTGTTGGTCCTGGGGGAGAGGAGAGGAACTGATTAAAAAAAACTCGAGTCCTACTGTGAGCCTGGCTTTAACCTTCACATATGTTGTCATC
The DNA here is from genome assembly GCF_030020395.1 of Manis pentadactyla. Lineage (NCBI taxonomy): Eukaryota > Metazoa > Chordata > Mammalia > Pholidota > Manidae > Manis > Manis pentadactyla. The sequence continues at coordinate 47,853,017 of NC_080021.1, forward strand.
ACTGATTAACCAGCATTTCACTTTCTTCATTTCAAGGGTTTCCAGCCGTGGCTTAGTTGCTTTTCTGTGGCTGACCTTGTGCTCTTCTGTAGAAAAGTGAGGTTTTCTAGTGTTCCCCAAATTAACTGCCTACTTTGTTCTCGAGTTCTAATTATTAGGACCTCATTCTCTGAATACCTAGGGTAGTATTCTCCTTAGCAGCCATAATCTATTCATCTACCGTTTTCTTATGCCCTCACCCCAACCTAGGAGTCAGAGCCGGCTCCTAGCTAACAGAGATCCTTGGATACACCTAAGTGTATGTCCATCCGTATCTCTCAGTACCTCCTAATCCAGGCTTTGCCATTACTTAATCTGTTCCCTCATCAGAATACCACCTTCCTACACTACATCAAAGCTGTGAGGACTCGGCCTGTTTCCTGTATCTCATCCAGCACTCTGGAGCTGTCCTTTGCTCAGTGTCCCTAGTCCTTGAGGCTTGTCCCATCCCAGTTGGGCATGCCTGTATCGTGATCTTAGCATCTCCTGTTTCACCAGGGCCAACTTCCTGATCACTTCTTAAGCAAGAGGAGAGACCATTTTGAGTTGACAAACAGTGGTTCTTTTGTGTAAAAGCACTCTTTGTTCTAAAAAGGACCTGGTGTGTGTTCATTCCCCTGACTAGTAGGTAAACTGGGGTCCCTTTGCAGTTCTGTCACTGCCTTGCTGGGTGGCCTGGGGTGATGTCCAGCCCTCAGATCAGTTCTTCAGGAGAAAATGAAAGTCAGACTTAGTTGGCTTTCAGGAATTTCCCATCACTAGGTGAATTAAAAGAAAAAAATCAGGTGAATGATAGAGGAATAAATGAATGTTTATGTGGCAAGAAGCAGGTAAAGATTTTAGGTTTTGCACAAGGGAAAATGACCTTTATGCTTTCCCCTCATAGTTGCTAGACAAGATGAACTTGGTTGTCTGGGGTCCTGAGTGAAGGGCTAGAGGCTCAAGCATGGTGCTGATGGGTTATAATTACCCGGCATTTGCCGTACCCCATAGTCTCAAGGTTTGGATCTAAGTCACTTGGAAATTTAGAAAACAACCTCTTTAAATCGTTTTTGGAGAGAACTTGGTAAGTAACACTTTATTTAAAGGAATGGGGCACATTTTTGTTTGGCTAGACATCTGTTCTTAAGTCAGACTGAAAAATTGTAATGAACTTGGGCTGGATTTATTTGGAATTTCGGAGCTACTGCAGTCTTACACTTCTGATTTGGTTAAGGTGTGAGCACTTTGACATCATTCAGGACGGCCGTAGAAACTGCTGCTTGCTAGGAGTATCGGACTGGCAGGACTTGGATGTTATTTACTTCCATCTGTCATTGAAATGGAAACCACAGGAATCACTGTTGCTTCCTAGGTTGTAGAAGAATGTTGCATTGGCATTCAGAGTTCAGTGGGAGGCCAAATTGAACTTCTTTGCCACACAAGAGAATGTCTTAAAAGTATGTGTGTAGTGAACTCTTAGTTGGTACCTGACTTGATTGGATATTAGAGACATAGAGAATCAATTACCATGGGTGTAATGGCAGTCTGTCTAAAGTTCAAGAGCTAGGTGGCCACTAATAAGCAGCATTGTCAGAGCAGTTATAAACTAGAGGTGGCCAGGTCTGTTAGAGCACTAGGAGAGAAAACTTAGCTCTAAGAAGCTATTATAGTGTTTGGGAGGTCTGATCCACTGGGCCTTGTGGGAGTGTACCTGTTGAGATTCAGGTAGGTGATCAGAGAGATGTTAGGAAAGTAGAAGGGTAATGGTACCTGTAAATGCTGGCGCAGAGTTGTGGTGCTAGGGAACTACCGCAGCAGCACTGGCAAAGCATTTCAAATGCACTTCCGATTTGGCAAGAGGAATGTCAGAAATTGGGAAGTCACCCCCCAGTGGACATTGTGAGCATGGTGCCGGTTATGCTTTAAGTGCAAAGTCTTGGGAGGTTTGTTGGTCTGTTTGGCTAAAACTAGATGTGCTTCTTTCCCTAACCTCAAGATACAGGAAGATGTGAGCTGTAAGACAGGTCATGAAAGACTGCTAGTTTATTTTCTGAATCTCTGCATATGTTATGTACACAGTGATGAGCAAACACAGCTGGGAAGAACAGCAGATGATATTGGGACTGGAACTGTGGTGTTTATCAGACTGACGTAGTAATCCTTTCCTGTGAAAGTGTTCTTTTTAAGTGACTGTTAGGATTCTGTAACTTTTATCATGTGTCAGACAAGTATTCTTTACTACCCAACCCCTTTGCCTACCTGTCACACATTTTCAGTCTCATCTCTTGCTACATTTATTTAGAAATGAGATACACATTTGCCCTCTGATGGGAAACAAATGTGGACAATGACTGCTCATCTTTTTGTTTAAATAAGGCTAGGTAGGTCGGTTCAAGTCTAAATAGAAAGTCAATGAGATCATTCGCCATTGACTTGTTCAAGTCGAGCTTTGTATTGGCTACATGGAGTGGATATAAAATATCAGAGGAAAATAAAAATGAAGAACAATAAAATGAGTGACCTACTAAACCTAATTTGACTATTTTTTAAAGAAAGACGTACACGCTTTGGGTAGTCCTGGTAGTAATAACACTGTAGAATATTTGAAAGAATTAAAATTTTTACTCTTGATTGTAAGTGTGAAGTCAGTTACACATTCCTAAATATTTAATGAATGCCTACTATGTGTTCAGCAGTGTGTTAGAGAAGAAACAGAGGAGGTAGTAGACTCTGTTCTCACTGAATGATTAATGTGCTCAAGGCAAATAAAACAGCTGCAAAAGATGGTGGGGGCTGGTTGCTTACCAATTAAATGGCACCATAAATGAGATCTTAGAGACAGGAGTGAGTTGGAATTTCAGCTTAAGACAGAATTTATCAAGGCATAGTTAATGTAATGAGGTTGTAGGCAGTTATAAAGTAGGAATGGGAAGTGCAGAAACCCCGAGGTGTGGAGTGTTGGGGTCAGGTGGGAGGCAATGGAGAGAGAATAAATTAATGAATGAAGAAATTAATGAATCTGCCTCTAGCAGAAGGGACCCTTGGGTGATTATTGGGAAATGAGTAGAAAGATCATGAATGTCTTGAATATCAAACTTTCTGATTGAAGCTCTATCCTGAGTATTTATTTTATGGGGAAAACTCGTACAGGATCCCTCAGGGTGGGAAGTGGCATGGAGGGTGTCCAGGTTGTATTCAGGCCCTTCGTTTGTCCGCTTTCCTGAGAAAGCAGAATAGTTCTGCTTTTACAACAAATAGATGTTGTAGTTGGACTTCTTTGAACAAAGGGTGTCATAACAAAACAGGTCTTAATAAAACCAAAGTAAAAGTAAAAAGGTTGTTCTAGGAAAGGGTTACACATGGACCCAACTAAAGTTGTGTTTCTGGAGAGATTGTGATGGGCCAAATGTGTTGGAATGGGGGAATGACTGCAGGCCAGGGCCAGGTGGGAAGTTCACTGTAGCAGTTTAGATTTTAGATATTATAAAAGGATGACCAGGCTTGGGCTTGTGGGTACAAGAGGCATTGCAAAGGCAAAATAATTAGAACTTGGAGATGGAAGTTGAGTTAGAGTTGACAACTTGGGTTCGGTGTCCGGTGCTGTCAGCTAGTGTGCCAGAATTTGGGAATCACTTTGGATGGCAGCCTAGCCTCTCTTCTCTCGTAAACTCAGAGTCTTGTGACTCATGGGGGCCCAGCCTCTAGGAAGGAGGCTCAGAATGCACTTGTTTATCCCTGCTCCAGGGGTTCTTGTGGTCCAGTTACTTTTGGGAAATGGTGACAGGGCTGTCGAGTGGCAGGTGTGTTGTATAGAATGGTGCTTGGAGGATTTACTCACGGTCTCTCTGGGACTTGGTTCCCCGTGTCTTTGGCTCCTTGCATGGATTTCAACCTGTATTGAGGTTCCCTTCTTTTTGTAGGTACCTTTGGACTATTTGGGAGGACAAAAAGTGATTGGGGGTGGAGGCTGGGTTTGGATCCTTACCTTAATTGTTTTACATTTATTTTTCAAATGCTGAACTTTCATTTGCGGGATAATTTTGTCATTCTGTAGAGGACACAAGGCAGGGAGCCGAGAGGAAGGAGACAAGGAAGAGTTGATAGAAAAGCAGAGGTGGTGCTTACAAACCAGTGCCTCTCAGACTCGGGGCTGGTACTCTTGGGGAGGAGCAGCAGAGAGTTATTATTTCAGGGGTGCTTTGAACCCACATTCATTTGTTTAGGACCCCAAACATTTTCTGTAGACCAAATACTTTTTTATACAGTAGCATTGTTCAAATATACTATAAGTTAAAAGAACAAAAATGTATTCAGAGTTGAGTGAGTTTAATAGAAGCTTGTTTGTAATTTTAGAATCACCAGATAGTACACAAAATATTGTCATGTGTAAGACCATGAACTTTGTTTTAAAATGGAGGCCTCATTGGAAAAGTAAAAGAAATCCCTTTTATATGTTAAGGGATGATAGTGAATCCTTAGGATTGAATTGCGCGCTGATGTCTCCCTGTTTAAGGCATTTTAATTATTGAAAGAAACAGCACAATCTTAACCAGTTTCAGGACTTTTAGGTTTGGTTCATAATAGTATTTTCCAGGTCTTTCACCTTGTTTTGTCCAGTACCATTTAATTGGGAACATCCTGGCAATTCTTTTTACTCTTTAAATTGTAACTGAGTTTGAATTTTGTGGTTTTGTTAAAATCTGTCAAAATTGAAATTTTGAAGACGTTTTTCCTCTGATGTCATTTGCGCTTGGTAAGAATTAATCATGCCTATGTTGAAGAGAACCTCAGCATAAAAATCAATCTGTAGGTTTTAAAAGAATGAGCCCAATTTATATGTGTTGATTTGGAATCATTCCAGAGATACACCGTTAAATGGGAAAAACGGGGAAAAGAACAATGTGTATAGTATGCTGCATTTGTACAAAACAAATGCATGCACTTCCACTTGGGGAGGTAATGTACAATCATCTGACAACAGTAGCTGCTTTTGGGGAAGAAAGTGGGGCCCAGACATTGATGGTTGAAGGAGACTTTCTTTTGTGTCCCTTGGTCCTCTTGAGTCTTTTTGCAAGTCTTGTTCCTGTTTCGGTTGCTGTAAAGTTAGAGGCTGTGGGGTCAGCCTGGGGCTGACTGGCTGTGGGACCCTCCCTTCTGGGGGACAGTGGTGCTGCTCTGTACTCTGCCTGAAGGTGGTTGAGTGTGGAGGTGAGGAGACCCAGCCCCCAAGTGCTCTACCATTTGTTGAACCTTCTGTATTCTCCCTGTTCATCTGGATATAATTCTTGTCTGGAAATAATTCTCATCTGGATGATAATGGCATGACCTCATAAGGTTGTCATGAGAATTACATGAGGTGATATGTGTGAAGCATAACCATCAGTAAAGGTTTGTATATTCTTAATGTCCAACTTGACCCCTCTGGAACTGTCCACCACTGTCTTCTAGAAACCCCCCTGTAAGACCTCTTCTCTCTAGGTGTCTTTCCCAGTCACCTTCATTCAGCAAATACTTAAGGAGAGTCTGGAGCTGTTTGATGTCTGGGGATAGAGATGTTCAAGATTGACAGTATTCCTGATTTGCTAGACTTTTCTCATCTTAGCCTTAATTGAGACCTATTTCTGTAGGCAACCTACTTTGTCCTCTCCTAAGTCTCTAATGAAACCACTCTCTGAAGCCTTTATAACCTCTCTTCCTCAAAGATAGAATTTATCATTTATAACCCCTTGCTGCTGTCCATGTGATTTCAGGCTGCTTTGCTGGCTTGTAAGCTTGTTGAAGGTAGGAGTCTGGAACTGTTGGGGTCCTATTTGATGCTTTATTAAATATTTGCAGAAGGCTCATGCCTTGAACTCAAGTTATTAATACTCTTCTGAAATACTTCACTGCTAAGAAAATGAAATCTTTGTTTCTAAAAGCATGTTGTTTCTTTCCCAATCTCTATACACCTTGTACCCTTTCATTGTGTTCTCTTACAGAATGTACAGCTTATTGCTGCCATATTTTGGCTTTTAAGTTTCAGCAACCAAAACAGTAAAAAAACCCTTGTAAATGATCAGCCTTAGGCAAACTGAAGCAGTCGTATTGCTGGCATATTCATAAATGCACATATTGACCTGCTTCCCCCTGTCCCCCCTGAAGCTCACAGATGTACTTTTTTGCCAAGAATGAGCTCCCTGAAATTGTAAGGAAAATATTGTATGTGTAGACATACCTACAAGCTGAAATTGGTCCTTTGAACAGGGACCCAACAAGGCTAACCACAGTTTCAGTGGCTCTGGGCTTGCCCTGCCCTGATCCCTTAATTGCCAGGGGCTCTCTTCCCTCCTCCTGTTGCCCAAGTTTGTTCCCTGGACAGATCTCTAGGCTGAGTGCTTTGCCTCCTGCTCCCCAATATTCAGTCCTGTCTTTTCTGATGTTATATGGGATTCTAACTCTCTGCTACTTGATAAAACTAGACTTAAAAACTGGCTAGTATGACAGGTCCATCTCACCACAAGCTTCTGCCCCTGAAAATGTGGAAGTGAGTGAAGAGTCTTACTGTTTTTCCTTCCAGGTAACATTTGCATTTGAAGAGATGTTTCAGAGGGCAGGCTTCACTTCCTTCATGCAAGTGCCTGAGCAGTCTCAGAGATCTGCGAGGGGAGGAGACATAGTAGAAGCCTTCATGGAGTGAGGGTCACATATTGGCTTATTTAATACTCCTCTGGGAGTGAGCTCATTTTACAAATCACTCCTAGAAGTCTCCTCACCTGCCTGAGGCCACCCTGCTTGAGAGGTGGAGTGCGGATGGAACCTAGAATTCCTTACTCGCAGGCTGTTCGGCTCCAGGACTCACTGTCACTCTCTTGTAAGTCTTCACATCCTACCACCTAGGAATTTTCCTCATGAACAGGACCAGCTACACAGATTGCAGGTGGCAATTACACTAAAGTTAAAGTGGAAAATCATCAAGACTGTTTACTGCACTTAGAAAAGTTATTGTTTAGAGCATTAAAAAAATACCACAGTTTTACAAGTTTCTGAGGCAGGGGGAGGGAGGAAAAAGGGAGGAGAGATACCAGCTGATAAGGAGTTGCAGCAAGCAGACCATGTTTGCAGCTGGACAATTGTAGATCATCCTTTGAGATGTGTGACCATCAACCATGAATGCATCTACTTTCAAAGTCCCATTTTTCTTTCATGTGAAAGTTACCAGCATGGAACAGATGCCTTTATTTGGAGAAACCAATCTTTGGAAATAATTGGTTTTCTCTTTTCTTACTCTCAGAGATGATCATCTCACAGATGAAATTAGATGAGAAAAAAAAAAAATTAAGTCACAATTAGTTTGTGGTATTTTTTTCCTTTTTACTGCAAAATGTTTCAGGACTTGCAGCGTTAACTCCACGTGTTTTGGTATTGTTGACTGATCATAAATACTTTGTCTTTGTCACTAATAGTATAATAGTGGCTTTTCCAGAGGAAAACATTGTACCAGGTCATTTTTGAGTAGTGACCTAATGTTTTTATTTTAATACTTTAAACCATAATATTAAAATAGGTACTACCACCTTTCTAGTAGCAAATGGTAAGGACATAGCACATGGGATAAAAAACTCTAGGGGCATTAAGATAGGTATTTTATAAATATTATCTTCATACTCTCCTGGTAAGTTAGTTAGTTATTGTCCTATTTTAGAGATTTACATCTGAAGCCGAGAGGATAAAGATCAAGTAGCTGACGTGTGTTAAGAGCTGAGATCCCAGTCAAGCCAGAGGATGAATGCAGTGGGTTTGTATGTGGTCAGTGTGTGTAGCCACAGTCATTTTAGGGTATTTTATTTCATTGAAAATTAAATTATATCTGTAACAGGAGAGACATTGAAGGGATTTCTACTATTTTAAATTGACTGGCTTGTTAACTCACTGGTCATCCTGTATTGTCAGCAAGACTAAAAATAAATCGTAGGTGTGTCGTGTGCCCTCTGATTAATTTGTTCTTTAATATTTGAAGGATTTTAAAATAATGCTCGATCAGGTAAGAAGAGGAAGGGGCTTGAAGAAAGACTAGATAGTATTCCATTATCATTTATTCCTTTGTTCACCCAGCCAGTGTTGAGTGAGCACCTGTGAGCCAGGCACCTCACGAGGCGCTGGGTCTGAAGACTGAGTGAGCATGGCCCCTTCCCTCATGAGCCTTGGAACGGAACGAGCATAGTGTATCAAGGGGGTCTGAAGGCATAAAGAGAGTAAGATGGGGTCTCTTTCCTCCAACAGGGACCTCAGTTAGTTAACTCCATTGAGAGAGAAATTTATGCATAAAAGCTATTAGGGTGCAAAAATCTCAATCATAAGTTTAGTCATGGGGATGAAAGGCATATAGTCATTAGTTCTATCACATCTTTCTATGTTGATAGGACTTATATTGATTGGGATGTGCATTTAATAATGTTTATAACTGTCAAATGACTGTTGTATACTTGAAACCAATACAGTAGTGTATATCAAGTATCCTTCAATTAAAAAAAATATCAGGAAAAAAAAACCCTAGAGTGAATTTACTCCTTAAAGGTGGTACAGAGCTTATCGTGCAGTTCTTAATTTTGTCGTCTTACTGCTCAGTGTGGGTGAAAGGGCTAGCCTGGCAGTCTGGGAAGCCCTGGGGTGATTCCCATACTGGCTGTGTATGCACTCGTGTACTGGTGGGAGTGGGCTCAGATTAACAGTATCTGGCAGGAAAAGGTTGCCCAGCCTGACACAGACCTTACATGCCATTCCAGTCTGAAGAAGGGAAATGATCATGAGCCTCAGGGCTGGCCAGGAAAAGGCTTGTGAAGGCCACAAGGGATTGGATTGGGCCTTTATAGTGTTTGGTTTGGTGGAGTTCTTTTGTTTTATTTTTGTTTGGGCTTCTGCTGTGTGCCAAGTACAGTCTAAGTGTGGAGGATAGAGTAATGAGTAAAACAGACCACTGCTCTCAAAGAACTTAACAATTTAGAAGTGGGGAAGGCAGACAGATAATGAAGACATTAATAAGATTGTGGTAAATAGTGAATACCATGTAGTGGGAAGTGTAGTGAAGACATTTAAAAACCAGTGAAAGAGTGATGGGGCACTGGTGGTGAGCCTGTATTTTGGGTGGCTGGGCCACTCATCTCTGAGAAGGTTACATTTGAATGAGAGCTGAGTGTTGAGAAGGAGCTGGCCACACTGCAGTCTGAAGAGGCTGAGGTGGACTGATGAAGCCATAATGATGAGAAGACATAAATCTCTGGGAGTTTATCCAGCGAAGAGCTGAACCCTGAAGGGCATATTGGAATAGAGGCTGAAAGGTGTAGGTTATTGCCAAGTTTGGAGCATCTTAAATGTCAGAATGGGCAAGGCTAAGGGCTGTGTGTTTCCATGCATCTATCGGGATGCGCAGTTAGAAGAGAGGAGAACCTGATGCGCGGATGCCGTGGGAGCTTAAGGAAGTTTGCGTAACTGGGACATTGAAGTTTAGTTCATGTGACCTGTGATGAGGGGCAGCCAAGTAACATAATGGCCCTGTCACTTCTTGTTGGGAGTTGAATGTAGTCCTAATGGGAGGCATGTGTGGTGTTCAACTGACTTCTTCAGATCAGGGGGATACAGGGAACTTGTCCTACAAAATGAGAACATGCAGGCTTTGACAAAGGCAAGCTCCAGTCCAGTGTCAGGGACTGTACTTTTAAGATAATGTTTTCTAAGTCGGAAATGATATATAACAGGTTCCTTTTGTGGTAATTCCCCTTGGAATAAAAAACTATGTTTTTATTAACGTAAAGAAAGTCTTTGTGCTATAAAATTTTTTTATGAAAAGAAATAAAAGTTAGGGTTTGATTCCATTCAGGTTGATAGATAGAAAAGAGGTATGTTTAAAGGCTCATTTTTTGGAATAACTATACATTTATATTTATTCAAAGAAAAATTACCACAAATGTTGATACAATTCTCTAGAGAAATGTGTTTAGGCAGTGAAGGGATTCCTAGCAGTGATTGAGAAACACAGTAATGGAGAACTGCACTTGATCTTTTTTGAGGTTGATTGTGATGTGTGTAGTCTTTACATCCTATTAAATTTTTGAAAGATAAACTGATACAAGAGTGATTTGCCAAGGCCAGCAACTCTTCCTTTTAAAACCTTGGCTCAGTGTACACATTGAAGGGATGGGGGAGTAAGATAAAAGCATTATAAATATGAGGTTAACTGAATTCAAATAGAAGGTTCTCTCAAGTTATTGCATTCCTTAGAAAATAAATACATTGCGCATATGGTTAAGATTGATCAAAAAAGTATTCTGTATGCCAGTGATTACATTCCCATCTGTGATTAAGGTTTTCTGTCTGCATCTGGTTTTCACATTATATTTCTGTAACAAGAATCCTTTATATAGCAGAGTTCACTTTCTGTATTTTCTATTAGCTGCAGCTTCAACTACTGCACGGATAGCAGATTTACACATGTGGTTTTAATTACTTCATACCATTGAGAAAAAGTAATATTTGTTTGGGAATGTATGTTTTCCACAATTTCCATGGTAATACAACATGTTGAGCCTTTTTAATAACACTCTTGTAGAACTACAAATTGTTTGAAGCAGTCTACTCTAGGTGGACTTTAGCTTTTAAACTTTTCTCAGTATGTATTCCCCTCATAATGATCTTTTATAAATTTGAGGGCTGAGACTCCGAACAAAGCAATTATTAAAGACAGCGAAATTTTGCTGTTATTTGTGCATGATACAGACTTCAGTGTGGAATTAGTATCACAAATGTCTGGATGTACATTTCACAGTGCTCATTACCATGACTCCATTTATTATTTCATACTAGATGACCATTGAATATGTGGGATGTATGGGGCATAAACATAATACTCCAAAGTCATTATTTTCAAACATTATCTCCTTTCTGTGTGTGTGTGTGAATTATTCTATTGATTGTGATATAATGTTTCATATAGTTATGTGGGGAAAATCCTCATGGGTAAATTTAGACTTACAATGTGTATTGAATGTATATATGCTATGTTAACATTTAAGAATTTATAAACATACACATTTAAAATATTTTGTAACACTATCTTCCTGCCAACTTTTCTCCATTCACTTAGAATACTCTGATTAAAATAGATACAAGTTAAGTTGAAAAATAAAACAGTATATTTCACATTGGGGGATCATGTATAATTGAGAATTTTTTCTTTTAAAAGAAGTATATCCACATAGTAATTTATGTACCTCAAAACTGAGATCCGCTACACCCAGACATTCAATTTAGCTGTCTTGTGAATGAAGAAGATTTAGACTCTAGGGGATTTGTATGTACTTCATTTCTTTTGTTAGTTCCATGGGGATTATTAACTATGCTCACACAGGCTCGATCCACTTTTGTCAGTCTCTCTTATGTCTTTTGCCGATGGCACAAAATGTTATAAAATACCATGATTGAATCTGAGAAGTGTCCATTTTCTTTTCCCAATAATATTCATCTTCTATTTATAAAATATTTATATCTTGATATAGAAACATTGGAAATAACAGAATCATGGAGAAAATTACCCACCTATCTTTCAGAAACACACATCTAGATTTACTTCTGGTCTGCCCTCCTTACACCTCCCCTCACCCCCTGTATTTGAATATTTATATATGTGTACATGTATCTATGTATCTTGGTCATTTCCTTACTGAAATTTTTGCTCTATCATTTGTTAATAAAATTGTAAGGTTTCATACCAAGCTAAATGTTACCAAGTTCTGGCTGATTGTCTTTAATCTTTGTTGAACTTCAAGGCAATTTCTGACTAACAAGTACCTAGTACTGTATTTTACCTAAACATTGCTTATTTTATTTTTGCCATAAAGAATAAGAAACAACTGATTGCATGATAGCAGATTCATAGGTGGCATATAAAGGGCATTGTTTTTAAACAGCATCTGGCTTTTATATACATCAGAGTATTTTCAATAATTTTAATTTTTAGGAAGTAGTTTGGTCTCCTAAAAATATTAGCAACACTTCTAGTAATATTTTTTGAGACTGCTTTTATGAACCTTTTTTCTTTAGTATTTACTGAGTTCCTACCTTATGTGCATATGATTGTATTAGAGTTATATTTCATAGTTTATAAGAAATAATATTTTTTCTGTACATAGTAGCGTTAGTAGTAATAGTAGAGGAGTAGTAGATATTCAGTAAATGTTTGAGAATGGATAAGTGAATGAATTTTAAAACTACCAAATTTACAGGAAAAATGATAATATTTGGATTGTTTTAGAGGAAGAAGGAAAGTAGTAGAAGTTTGTTGATTTGATAATATGATTCACCTATAATTGTTGTTACTAATGTCTTAAAACTAGTTGATTACATAGGTTATTCATCAGTGTTATCAGTTGTTTTAGACTATTTTTGGTAATGATGGCAATGTTTAAAGTGGTGAAAACAGAATGGAGACCACTTTGTTTTGCAACAAGATTTGACTTGCATGTAAAATTCTGTAAAATGAATACATGTAAAGCCTCACAATGTATTCTAAGGAAATCATAATATCTGACAGATTATTTAATTTTTTTTATCAAAACAGGTAAAATCTAACATGTTCTTTTAAGGGATTCATATACATATGTTTTTAAACCAATTTAAGGAAAGATGAGTTGTCAGGTTCAGAATGCATCCAGCTCTGAGTCAGATGATTGGAGAATTAAGAGTCGTTTAGAGAATGTAATTATAGGAACTGAGAGAATGGGGATTGTTTTGGATTCTTCTGATATTGAGAAGAGCTTGTATATGTTTCTTAAAACTGGTCTAGCATTATCATGTAAGTAAATGGGTGTGATACTTCAGACTGGTTGTGATATATGCGTTTTTTTTCCCTTTGTTGTTGTCAATAGAAAGGATTGATCTCTGAGCTGGTGAACATAATATCTGTCCCAGTCAGAAAAGGAGAAAGGAAATTAGCAGAGCGATTGGTGGAGAATGATATCTGTCAAAAGAAACACTTGGAGAGCACTGAGTTTAGTAATAGGTGACTGCCGGAAAAAAGGGAACTTTGAATATTGTCAAGGTAAGGAACAGATAAATATTTTGATTTTGCAATTTACTTACAAAAAAAATCAATCTATTATTTTTTCAATAAATTATGATTGTGAACATTTTCTCCTCTTTTCCTTTGCTTGTTGATAAAGAGCCTGTATTATATATTTTTAAAATTTGTCTTTGAAATCTTTGTATGTGGGATTGGGTAGGAATCTATCAGCCTGGCTGTGGGAACCCTAGTTTGATAGCTTTGGGACTGAAGATACCAAATGATCAAGTACCAAATGTTTTTTCCCACCTTCTTCTTGTTGCAATGCTTCTTGCCATGTTTCATAATACATCTGTTATAAGCTGAGCAATACTTGGAGTTAAAGAGTAAAAGCTATGCCATGATTTCTGTGTTTATTGTAACTAGAGATGGTGTTTTCTGAAACAGTTTGTTGACTAAATAGGGAAAAAGTGCTTTTCAATTTATTATTTCTTCTGATTGGTACAGATTTAAAAAAATATTAACCTTTAGGTGAATGTTACTTCTTAAGCAGAATTCATGCCTACAGGCACATTTAAAAAAAGTGTTGTTAACATCAGGAAAATGGCACATATGAACTAAGTATATTACCATTTAGCAAGAAACTTCTTAAAGTACGTTTGAAAATTAAGGGAGAACCCTGAATTCCCATGATACGGAGAGTTGGTGCCTCCTGTGGCCAGCCCCATCAGGTGTTTCGTCAGCAGACTGGTGCAGAAGCACAGATGAATAAGGATAAACAGTACTGAGACAGTTGAGCATTAATAGAAATGTTGTGTAATACTGGTTGGCACTCTGATGATTATGAAGGGATTTTTGAAGTTCTCTGACTTCCTGCCTGACTACATGGAAAGAGGGATAGCACAATATTTACCATCTGTGGGCATGGTTCTGGAAACATCATTGCTGGTGCCCACCGCACATTATCTACTCTTGTAATGCCTACAAATACTTTTTGGCTTGTTCTTAAAGTTGTCCGGAAGATGTTGGCAAATGACAGTATTTTTTGATTGTGTTTTTGAAACGATGGAGGAAATGAAATAATTCTCTGTATAATTCTAGGTTCCTTTGAGATATACTAATATTATATATTTCTCTTCCTTTGATCACCCCTTCCTCATACTATAATGTTCTACTGTAATTAGTGGGGGACATACATTTAGGAGTGAACTCAAGGAATTCAATTTTATTAAGTAGTTGAAATATCTCCCACTTCTATCTTCTTACCTTATGTACTATTATTACTGGAAATTAGCTTTTTGAGAACTCTAATCTTGGTTGATTAGATTTCTGAAGTCCCACATAGAAAGTATAATGTCAACATCTTAAAGGAAATAAACTGATGGTAATAATAACAACAGCCTCTGCTTGGGAATTTTTTTCTTGTCATCCTCCATCAGAAGGGAGCTTTTATTTTAAAAGAGGATGTGCCTGTTTGCTCTCTGCCTTATGTATCTTTTTGCAAATTGGAAAGGATGTTGGATTAAGAACGTGAGCATATATTGTGGATCAGTTGGCATGGTTTTCACAGCCCCTATCCTATTACAATCATAGTCTATTCTGGTCACGTGGTATCTGGGTGGCCCACTGGGAGTGAATCATTGCAGTGTGGAAGATCCACATTAAAAGCAGAAATGCATCATGAGGATATATATTTTAAAATGACTTAATGTGTGTTCTAATATGCAAATACTGAATCCATAGCATCAGATGTCAGAAGTACCATGTTGCGTTTCTTCCTCTTTCCTGTACATGTGTGTGCATACATACTTAAAAAATTGTGTGTACACACACACAATATTATTGTGTTGGTCTATTTTACAACTATTGAGATTACTGCTGGGTTTTATTTTTCATGTGGCATTGATTGCTTTTCCTTTTTGTAATCATAATGGATATATAGGAGTATGGGGTTCAGTCTCATGTTGGCCCAAGAAGCAGAGAATAACAGAAATGACGTACTTTAAATTTGCAAATACTTGGACTCCACTGGGATCCTTTGGTTGTAATTTGGAAACAGAGAAAGCAAAGAACTGTGTGTGAAGTTGAAGAGTTGGGGCTGTGAGGGAGAACGGCCTGAGGTGGCGCCAGAGAGTCTGGCCTGGGTGGCCAGTTCGAAGCCCAGGGGGAGGTCGCCAGGAGACAGACCTGCTTCTGTTACAGAGGCCAAGGGGGAGAATGACAGCCACCAGCTTAGGTGGAAGCTGGTTAAGGCAAAATGCTTCTGTGTCCCCCACTCCCCCGAGTTTTGAAGCATACCCAAAATATGCACAAGGCTTGGTCCTCTTGACTGTGGTTTGAAGCTGTTTTCTTGTAAAGCTTGCTTTTGTGAGGAGTGGGTGGATTTGGGTTATTAGGAGTGATGTCTGGTCCAAGAACCTTGCTCTTAATAAGCCTTTAAGGAAAATACTGATACAAATATTACTATTTGGCATACAAAAATTTTCATTGGTTGTCTAACAGATGAAGGGGGATAGCATGGGATAGAGGAAACTTTTGTTGCAAGTGGTGTGTGTTTATGTTCATATTATGGAATGGTATATTAATATGGTTCCAGTTTATTGATACTGTATGGGTTTCAAAAGCCAACAGTGGTATTTTCAAAAAGGGTGATTTTTAAACGAGTTAATTTAGATGATGCTATACACCTTTAAATATTGGTGTCTTTGTTAGGAAAAGAGGAAATATACTTTCTTATGCAAGATTGCTGGTTTTTGAGAGCGCCCGCATTTATTTTTAGTTTTTCTTGGTCATGTTCTAGGAGTCTGATAGCATTAATGGGCTTTACCCCACATGGAGCTTTGAGCTTATTGTAGCAGTGCACACTGATCCCAGGTCAGTGTGATGCGTGAAATCAATTTATTTGAATCTCTTTGCCTCTATAGGAATTTGGCAGCATGCCAGTTGTTTTCATTTAATGTTCTTTGTGTTCAACACAGACAAGCAGGCATGCTTTTGTATCCCTCTCTCTTTTGGTCTCTGTCTCTTTCAGCCAGTTTTTTACTCTATGGATTTTGAGGTGAAGGAAGAATATATTATTTATGTGATTCTAATCATTGCTTAATGTGTGTTTTTGTATACCTATAAAGTTGGACCACGTCCTTATCTTTTAAGGGTTATTTTTTATATCCCTAAGTTTTAATGGTGATTTTCTTTGTACATGAGAAATATTTTAGGGTTTTGTTTGAAAAAGATTTTTGATGAAACATAAGAAACCAGATCCTGGCTGGTGTTTGCTTACCCTAATGCCCATGATCAAAATTGAAAACAACAATATTAATTACACAGCAAATGTTTAATTTGTGCACTGGACTGTCAGAACCATTTCTTGTGGAGCTTTTATGAATTTGAAGATTCACACTTTAATCAAGCACATGCCAAAGAAAAGAATGATTATTATTTGGGTATTATTTTCTTTGAATAGCTATCTTGATTAAGAAACCAGTGTTTTACAGGGATTTGTTACATATAAATTTTTACAAAGTTCCTGCCATTAAAGTTATTTTTTGCTTTTTAAAATTTGGAGGGTAATGACAGGGAAGAACACAAGGCTTTTATTACAAATAGACCTCTCTGGATGTTTTTGTAGGGAGGATTTGTTTCTGGGTCAGCTTTAGGAAGAGGTGGAGAAGGAAATGAGAGAGAGAGTGAGAGGAGAATGTTCTGTTGATGCTCCGGGCAGTCCTTGCGGAAGTTGATATGCAGAACCGTGGAGCCGCAGCTTCGGGGTCAGGCTCATACCCAGAGCCCTGCTTCCTTGTTTAATTACCTGAAGAGCAAAACAGTCAGCCCGAGAGTGTGTGAAAACCCAGTATCTCTCGCAGCCGCCTGGCGTTCTGACATCCTGCAAGGCCAGCCCTGTCTGTCCGCCAGCGTCAGGCTGGCTCCCGCCCTGGGTTCCTTTCTTTCTGGAGGCATTGTGTGGAAGAGGGTTTGGTCAGGAATTTGAGGTTCCTGCCAGTGCCGTGTCCCCGTGCTCTCCTTCTAGACTACTCTGACAGATACACTTGATTTATTTTTTCCAACAAATTAACAAATCTGGGTCTTCCATTTTATACCCTGGCCTGGCTGTGAACCACATCTCTATCAACAGACATGAACTCGTGGAGGACTAGCCTTGGTTAATAGGTGCTTCTTTTCCTCATTCCTGTTATAATAGTGCCCTGTGGGTGTTGCCTTTGGGGTTTAGACTCACACGTAGTAGTTCCTGTGGAACGAGGCATTCAGAGGCTGTCTCTCTGAAGTAGATTTGGAATCTTAATCTGTCTGTGAAAATAAAATAGTCCATCTTTAAACAAAGGTGATAGAACTTGGAGGGTTGAGTTTTTTTTCCTTTTCTTGGAATTTGTGAACTTGAACATTGGCTGTGGGCAGGGCCACACCCTTTGTTGAAGCTGGGGGTGGGGAGAGATTCTATTTGGACAGCAGTGTGTGGCTGATTTGAGGGTAGAATAGGAGAAATACTGCAAGGAATGCTTGGAGATGAGGCCGTTTGGAAGATCCCCAGAGTATAACAAGATGTTATCTTACCAAGAGGAAATCCAGCAGGTTCTTTATCCACAGTGTGGGCTGATGACATGTCTGCACTGTGGGTGGGGGAGCAAAGGTGGCGGTGGGGCTTCCTGCAGAGGGAGGGGAAAGTGTGACTACATGTGCAGTGTCTTGTTTTTTCCAGCTACTTCATTCAGATTCTGTCATGCAGACTTAAGGGCATTTACCCTTTGGATGCACATATGTGCTCCCCTTACTGTGACTAGGAGTTATGGGCAGGTGAGGAGAGCAGTATTGCCTTGGCATTGTGTACAGCACAGCTCCAGGGAATGGATGGGCACTCTTTGCAAAGAATAAAGACAGGAGTTGGACTTTATTGGGAAGAGTTTGATAGGAATTATTCTAAAAGTTTCTTTTTCACATTATATTCATGGAGGTAATGTCAGTATTTTATGTATTTGTATACCACTCCACGGAGAAGTCTGTAATCATTGGAATAGTTGGATTGGCCTGGTACTTCTTGTAGTGGAGCTGGCATCAGCACGATCTGCGCACTAGCAGAAGTAGCTCTGCCGTAAGTGTTTTATGTATGTCTTCCAGCACGTGCATATTTATTTATGTATCAGCCTGCTACATTTCATTCGGAGTTACTCTTTTCAACATCAGTATAAAAATTAAAAAAGAAAACATAAAAATATGTTTTGAGCCACAGTCAACATTCCTAACTGGTGTCCTCCTCCACGGACAGGCCCTGGGTTACCCCCCTTTCAAGTTCCAAACTTTTTGGTAGTTCCATCCAAGTGGAGCTTTCCTAAATGCAGCTAACATTAGTGCCATTTGTAGCATTAAGCCTTGGCAGCAGAGAGTGTATAATGTGAGACAACTTGGAGGACTTTGAAAAGTGAATGAGAGGAGTTGTGGTTTGCAGGTGGCATCGGGAATGAAGAACATTGTGAACGAGCAAGGGGGTTTGGCACCTTGCGCTGAGTGTGCTTGGTAAGTGTGGAGTGAAATGGCGAGAAAAGAATGGGAGGAAGTGAGTTACTCTAGAAAAGAGAAGGAAAAAATCCCATATTCTACTTGTAACTGTGGACTTGTTTCAGGAATGAAATCAGGACATTTTGCTATAACAGTAAGTTAACAGTATTCCAAAATTTCAGTAAGGTTGTAGTATAGCCAATTAAGAATAATTTTTATAAAAAGCCAGATTGAGAATTGAAATTTCATTACAGAGTAAGGGAGTTGAGCTGAGATTTATGGTTATAACCACTATTCATTTTATGTCAAAGCATACAGCATTAAATTCTATTCCTCCTGGTCTTAACTTTGGGGAGGGACATGCGTGATAAAACTCACAGGGTCAGAGTGAAATATTAATTGAAAAATTTCCATTGGTAAAAAAGCAAATAGGGTGTGCTGGGTCTTGAACAAGTATAGCAGTTTTGGAATCAAAATTTGTAATCCATGGTAGCTAAAAATCACTTTTGAGTAAGTTTGAATTTGTTTACAAAAGTGGCAAATTAGTATGTGTGCATAGATTTTGAAAATTTGCAATGTGGAGAGTTGTTAGAGATAAAAGTCCTGTGAAAAACACATGATGAAAAATTCTGGGATTTTTTTTTTTTATTGTGTATTTGCTCCACCTGGTGGATTTTGTTGAAAGTGTTTTAATCCGTGTTAATGAAAAGAGTACCCTTTACACACTTTACAGAAAGATGAATCTTTTGTTTTATTTTTGTAGTGTAATATAGTTTAATTTCTATCTAGGTCAAAACATTTATATGTCTTTTGTTCAGCTTTCTCATTGAAAGTAATATTTCTTATTTTTCTGGTTCAAAATGTAATATATGCTCATTTTAGAAGATTGGTAAAACAGAAAAAAAAAAGGAAAATAAACATGATTTATTATTTCACCACCCAGAAACATTGTGTTATGTTTAAGAATAGCTGTTCTCAGAAGAGAACCAATTTGCATTTACATTTATTTAAAGATATGTGGAATGTTAAATATTATGCCAAAGTATGATGGTGGTGGTAGTGATAACGGTAATTATTTTTGGACAAATGCTGACCTTAGAATTCCCAGGCTCCAGAACAATCAGTGTTTAGAAGGAACTGTTTTTATTAAGGTGCATATCTACAGAAGGCAAAGGTAGTAGAGATTAAAGGTACCTTGTGTATTCATGGGGCTGTTCTTGGGGTTGATGAGATCTCTTGTTCGCTGCGCTTGCACAGATTTCTTTCTTTGGAAATCTTAAGGATTCGGTTGTGCTTTGATCATCTTACTGCTTTCCTTAGGTTATTCTTTTTTTCTCCCTTAGACTCTAACAGCTCTGTAACAGAAGGTGAAGTTTTGAAAACAGTGTCTCCATATGCAAGGGATTTGGAGACCTTTTTATTGTCTTTAAAATTGTCATTCATAGTCCTCATTAGCATTTATTGTTGCAAGCGTACAAGCAGAAAATGTGAAATTGGTATGTCATGAATAGCCCCACAGAGCTCTCCAGCCCTCTTATTTTGCCTGCAGTGTGGTGTGGGCTGGGCTTTGAGGGCAAGCTGTCCAGATGGCTGCCTGCACAGAGCAGAGCTGCAGCTTTTTGTCTCTGGTGCTGAGAGGAGGGAAAGTTCACTGGAGCATACGCCATCACCCTTGCGTTTTAACTAAACTAACTCTCCGTTAGTCAGGATGGGGAGGTGGTGACATTGAAACAAAGGTTTTCCGTATAGTGTTATAGTTCTTGTCAGATGGATAAGGGATGAGTAGTTGGAGTGTCTTCTGTATTACCTGAGTGATTTTTGTAGTTATAATAAATATGGAAAGTATAAATGGTAACTTATTTGCAGATTTACCTGCAAGTGTATACTTTTTAAGATTGTTTTTATGGGAAAATGTCTTTGAAAAAACAGTTAATACAGCTAGTGTTCAGCCTTGTGGATTACTAAGGAAGTGTTTTACTTTAAAAAATTTAGAATAATGTAATCTCTTTTTGGTGCCATTGGGCAATATACATTTAACGATACAGGTTAAGTTTGAAGTTTGCATTCACATAATACAATGTTCAATCGATGCAAGTGCTAAATCTGGTGCAGCATTTCAGAAATTGTTGGAATATTAGGTGCTGAAAATCAGAAGTTAGAAAGATTTAGGAAAGAATTAGAATATATTGTGATATTTTAAAGGCACTGTCAGAAACAGTTCATAATAATTATGGATATAGATTTTGGTTCTGTCTAGCAAATGAGATCTTAAACAGATTTCATTTTGCAAAAACATACATACATGGGTCTACATACTTAAATTACTAATACACATCTTCTCATTCATATGTAGACAATATTATGATTCAGCCAGAGTTTAGAATCAAATATGTTGCTTGACATACTGTCAGAATGATACAGCTAACATTTTATTCTGTAGGCATTGAAGATGGAAAAGAAATAATCATGGAGACTGGCTAATCAGTTTAGGAAATCATTATTTAAAAATGTTTATAATTGGGATCTTCAAATCACAGTTTTAGAGCACATTAACTTGCTCTAACTGATGGAGATACAAAAATCAAAGAGACCTGAGTCCTTGAGTTTGACATGTCATAGGTGAAGGGAAGGGGTCATGACTTCTAGCTCTCAACCTGCCACTTGCCATGGTAGATTAGGATTTCTCAACAGACCATACAGTTTTATTTTCCATGGGACACTGTGTTGTGTGGCGCTTGGTCATATAGTTGCAAATGATCCAACCAGCGAAGCTTTTATGCTTCTGTGATGTCTGGTGTAGTCACCTATTAAGACAAGCGTCCTCTATCCAGCATGTTTTCTTTTACTCAGTTCCATCTTACTGCTAGCACTTAGGCCCTCTTGGACAGCCCTAAGTAACCCTTTGACCCTGCATGTTTATACACTCTTCAAATTCTTAAGATGGCAATCTTGTCTCCTGTTCTTTTGTCATTTAAGCAAAGTTCTTGTGAGCAATCTGTGGGCTGGCTGAAAGTTGAAGAGGAGCAAAATGCTTGCCAGTCATTTCCCCCATAGGAAATATTTGAGGGAAATAGTGTGATTATGTCTAGTTGTTTCCAACAGACATTTATATAAAGGAGTTAAAATGATAGATAACAACCTCTTACCTTTCTGGAACACATCAGTGAACTTTTTAACTTGATTTTTTTTTCCCCCCATCCCACTCACTTTGTGGTTGGCTGTGTCCTATGTTGTAGCCTAACTAAAACATAAACCATTTGTTTTTCTTGCAAAGTATAATTAGATTTACCTTTGTCAGGAGACAATCTATTATGGCTTTTATTTAATACAGTTTCAGATGTCTTTCAGTGGCAGAAACAAATTAATGTACATTTTTATTAGGTGCTGTATCTATTTAATTGACTGTCAAAGTGATGAGAAGTTAGGAGATCATCCAAAAGAGAGGTCCATCTCCCTTAGCCCAACAGCTTACACATTAGGTAGGTTTGCCCTGTCAGTGGGATGCCTTTAGAAAACACTAATAGCTTCCAGCTGGGTGGAAAATCAAAACCTTTGGGGTCTGACAAAACTAGCAGATTTGAATTTGAAAGCAGAGCTAATGCCTCCATTTTATTTTTTACCACTCGCCCATAAAACATTATTTTCCAATATGTCAGCCTCATTTGGTGGCCAGTGGTCTGAAATTGAAAGTGGAACAAGCAAGCGAAGAAATCTGGACATTAGTGAGTCCGCCCTTCCAAGCTGGTGTGCCACTTTGTGGAAGGGTCTCCCCTAAGAGCAGGGGGGTCTTAATGACCATTCATCAATGCTCGTTGGCTGATCGTTGAGTGCCTTCTCATTCAGTTTATCAAGTCTTGCACATGAAAAGTCAGAATAAGCCTTATTCAGCTTTGTTAAAGCCAACTAGGAGTAAAATGCTCCATTTGAACCCATTTTGCCCTTGTTTTTTCACTTTGTTAATGCAGCCCTGCTTAAATGAGTGCCTTTATTGGGTCGGTTAGAATTTCTGAAACCATTCATTCTCTTGTATTCAGTAGCTGGTGGCAGGCCAGAGCAGATGGGGTAGGAAAAGTATTTGGTTGAGTGTATTGCTTTCCATTAGGATCAATGAGGTTTCAGCTCCTTTGAATTAGCTCACTTAATACCCACTGTGTGAAGTCACAATGTATCACAACAGCCTGCTAGAAGCAGAGAGGAAAGCTGAGAAGACCTGTGGAAAAGCTTTAACTCAAATTCTCCCTTCACCTGTGTAGGGTGCTTTCACTAACAGCAAATGCCTTCAGTTAGACTAAACTAATGGTCCCTACTGGTAAGTCAGGTTGGAGCAAAGGGAAAATCTGTATAGGGCTGGTGAGTTTTGGAAATGGGTAAAAAAATACCTTGGGGTAGTGCAATGCCATGGTTACTGTTTCTAGTGGGTGATCTAAATTTATTGTCAAACCAGTTGCTGTGTTTTTTAGGGGTAGCTCAGCATTCAGTCGTAGATGAAATTTACCAGTTCAGAAAGTGATTATTTAGATGACTCTTAAAAAACACTGCCTTAAAAATGCTCTGTGTTCTTAATTAAACAACCTGCATTAACTGACATTGGCTCTCCTGAGGTGGTACTTAATTGGTCAGCAGTGTATTCTTTGTTACTGTTTTGAATATATTTTAATTTTTAAAAATAGTTTTTCAAATGTTGATGCAGGACAGTATATTATACTGAAGAAAACTTTTGCAATATGTATTTTTTTCCCCATTCACCCACAGAAATGCATTCATCCTGTTATTGATTGTCCATTTTTATTCTGCAGTTTGGATGTTACAGATCTTGGCTCCTTATGCTCTTTTTTTTTTTCTTTAAGTATTATTAAAGGGCAAATTATGCCTGTCTGAATAACTCTGCAGAACTACGTATCCAGGTTTCCTGCGTAGGGAGGACGGGGGTGGCTGCTTTGCTGGCCTCCATGGATTAAAGGATGGGAGGAGACTGGTTCCTAGAGAAAATGCTGAACTAGCCTTGGATGCACACACATTTAGTTAGGCCCTTTCTGTACTCAGACTTCTAGGTGAGAATCTCCAGGGATCTAGGTTTTGTTGACGTGGATCAATTTAAAGTGGCAATTACTATAGTCAGATAACAGCTTAAAAAGCTTTTTTACACATAGAAAAGATACATAATCACACGGCATATGGAAGTTCAATTTTCTGAGCTGTGGTTTAGGGAGTTGCCGTGCACCGATATTAAGATGCAGTTTTAAAACTGGATATCATCCAGTTTTCTTAAAATGTATTGCATTTTTTTATCATATGATTTTCTATTTCAGAAGTGATTCACCATGCATATTGATGGAAGTTAGGTGTCCCACTGTGAAAATGTTTTCTTTCTAAATGTAGGTATAGTATTAAAAAAATCAGCAGAGTATGGCATTGAGTAGCTTTATAAAAAAAAATACCTCTTCTTTGAAAATGAAAATCTACAGATTTAGGATGCTAGATTCCATAAAGGCCCTTATAGCAGGATTTAATTGATTATCACACTCATGCCTGCTATAAAGCTTTCTGTCATAAGAATGTTTGAGACTGGTGCTTAACTGTACTGAAATCCATTATACAGAACCTCATTACAAGTGACATCTAACTAAGATGAACAAAAAGATTGGCCTCATAAATAGGGTGCAGTATACTATTAGTGACAGAACAGAGTAATCATTATGAATTGTAGTCTTTTTACAAGTTGTCTCTGACAGTGATGGATTTTTGAGGGGTTCACTAGATAAAGCAGCACTCCTTGGATGCAGTATTTGGGAACTGTAGAAGTTCTTACTGACTGATGCTGTTTACCAAAGATAGTTTGTTTTTAGTTTGTGCAGGGTGTGTGTGTGTGTGTGTGTGTGCGTGCATGCTTTGAAACGGGTTGTGTGGGCCCTTGGGGACAGGTGTAGGAAGGGTGAGTAGGTATAAGTTAGAGTCACTGCCTCTGTTTTCAGATGGGTTTTTATGATTTCTTTGAGGCAGCAAGTAGGGGAAAAAAAATCAATCTGACAAGGGCTAAAAGCATATGGAAAGTGTAGAATAAGCAAAGGACACGTTGAAGACTGTGAAGGGGTGGCAAGAGTTAAAGGGGATGCTCCTGTCTGTCATATTCATTGAGCTTGTGGGCTGGACAAGAGGTTTCTGAGTTGAATTGTTTCTGTGTTTATAGTGGATTGAACATACTGGAAAGGTAAAGCCTGAGAGATCTGAATCATCTTGTGCCCTGTTGAAGCAAACACACACAGACCTAGGAAAGATTTGCAAGTGTTAAATTGAGGAAGAGTTTTAGAAGTGAACAATATATTCCTTCTGCCTGGCATTTTGTGTGTTTAGAAAAGACATGCAAGGCAGGCAGGCGTATGTTTCTCCTATGAGGCAAGGATGTTTTACAAAGGACTAAAGAGGGACTGCTGAGAGGAAAATAGCGAGCTTTAGATAAAGGACTATAACAAAGGCTTGTAGGTTTATATATCATGGTGTCCATTAAAGCTTACTGGGAAGAGTCCATTGAACCTGGCTGGGTATGTGTTATTCATGGAAAGGATAAACATTTAAGGATGTGCAAAAAATCAGAAATCAGGAGGACATGATTGTTCAGGTTTTGAAAAGGCTTTACAGTGAAGATTCTGTTTTCATCTCCTGTGGATCTCTCTGTCAGGTAGAGGAGAGTAAGCTGAAAATGTTTGGAGCCTATCAACGCAGGAATCCCAGGGGGTTAAAAGCACTCTAGTAAAATAAAAGTGGTCTGCTTCTGCTTCTAAAAGTACTCAGTTTTACACATACTACTGAGAAGCTGACAAAGGGACTGATTCTGGTACTTTGTTCAGTATGATAAACTGGCACAGTATAAGTCTTATAAAAATGTTTTTATACTGTTTGGATTTCCAGTTCAATAAACAAGCTTTGAGGTTTGTGCCTGTGTTTGTTTTTTAATATAGTTTCCAATTATGGCTGTTAACATGAGGAGATGGAAGGGAAGGCTTTCATTGTGAACAGTGGTAGGGGGCCAAGTTGACTTTCCATTCTTTTGGCAAAATAAGGGTTAACTTGTAACAGGAGGGGGTTGGTGGTGAATGAATTATTCAGCATTTAGCTTATCATTCTGCATTTTACTTTCTGTTCTTTGATGCTCTGGAACTTGCCCGGAGAAGTAGAGTGGTTAAGGGGAGGTAGGGGTTGTGATATTTTGCACACACATCCCTGTCATTGTTCTGCCTGAAGAGACAGGGCTGGGTTCAAGGCCACATGTGCTCCTGTCATCATCCACATTTCTGCTCCAAGTGCAATCCGGAGTGTCAGCTCTCCATCTGTCTCTGCCTGGCAGGCGCACGCGCCCAGCACCCTGCCTCGGGCTATGCCGCCCCAGCCCCTTCTGACGGCCCTCCTCTCTCTGCCAGCGCTCATTCCAGAACAGGAGGCATGAGCCCCAATCGCACTGGCTTTTAGGGGAGAGCCACTTTACGATCGCGCTGGCTTTTAGGAGAGAGCCACTTTCGGTGTGGACGCTGGATTCAAGGATGCCTGGTGAGTTAGCCCTGCCCCGCTTTCTCGCTCTGATTTTGAAATGAAGAAAGCTTACTTTTTACCATGCATGGAAAATACCTTCTTCCCCACCGCGTGCTGTATTTTCTGTGGGCAGGCAAAGGCTGGGGGTGACAGAAGTGAGATCTATGGAAGGAAGGTGGCATAAAGAGGGCCATCGTGATCTAGATGCAGGGGTATAGGGTATCAAGCCCTTGCTTTTAATTTGGGAGGTGTGTTTTAAAGGCAGAGGGGAAAAGTATAGCCACGTACGTTTGCCAGAGTAATTTACTTGAGGGATTGAGTTTAAGTAAGAAGTATTGTTTCTGTTCTGGATTTTATGACTGTCATCTGTACCATGTATACTGGAAATTTCATCTGTGGAGAGTTTTCAGATTATGGTGGAATTCATGGATAAGGGCTCTTTAAAAAGCTGTTTATGTCAGAGAAAATGAAGGAAGCTTTGGAACTACAAATAATTTCAATCTTTCCTTAAATCATAGTCCTTCCCTGTCATTGGGCAAGTAACTGAAATCAGTTAATTAATATATAAAAAGTCTGCTGAATTACTGAAGCTGTTGTGGTCCTGGAAATTTTGAGTATGTCAGTTTCCTCTGAAAAATATTATCTTTGGAACCTAGAGTGTTTCTGTTATCATTGCCAGTGAAGGTTTTGCTTAATGGAGAACGAAGCCTTGGGTGAAGCCTGATGGGGAAAGGGTTGATTTTGCTATTTTCAAGGACTGTCTGGGTTGCCCTGTGGCTACTTTAAGCAGCCTATCTCCAGATAAAAAAGAGAGGGCATGTAGAGATCTTCCAGCTGGCTGATTCGCGCAGATTATTTGGGTAGGATGGGCTGAAGAGGCTGTGCTTGGTCAGAGTTTGTACACCTCACAGATGGTGTTTTGAAACATTATCTGCCAGTTTTCTGCAACCACAGTTGTGTGTAGGTATTGCCAGTTGTTTAAAGAATGTTTTTTTCCTCTAGGATGTGTCTTATAGTCCTCATCATTATTGATATATGTGCAGAAAGGATGCATTTGTGACAGAACTGCACTTTCTCATTAGTTCAGTAGACAAGGACTGTATGTAGCTGAAACGGGAAAAATCAATTTACAAAGACAATGACTGACGTCTTTGAAAGGTCGTTTTAACTCTTTAAACTCTCATCTTGATTTATATGCACCATGCAACTAAAGATGTAATGTGCATTGGGTATGTAATATGGAATCAATGTCAGAGTGCTTGTGTTTTTTTATTTTGCCAGAATATTGTAGCATCTGATTTTTATGTCATAAATCGAATCTTTTTGTTTTTATGCTCTTAGTATGTGTTAACTGATCTGATTTATTACCATTTTGAGGAGTCTTTGTTTTAGTCAAAACAAAACCCTTTAATAACCCAAAGTCATTTGTGAATGATAATAGGTGAAAGAGATTAGTTAGGACACAGTTACTAAATACATGATTTTAAAGGAAGCTTCAAAGCGTCCTTAGAATGCATTGAACTATATTTAAAGTTTAGAATCATGGATAAGTTTGTTTTAGTGTTGTCATTAATTTCTGACTGGTTTCTAAAGCAGCAGCCTGAAGTGTGGCAGTGTTTCTCTCTCTCTCTCTCTCATCAAGTGTGTTAGAAAACCTTGTACTTGGATGCAGGGAATATATTAACAGCTGTGACTATGAGCATGTGCCAGAATGGCGATACTTCAGCAGATCTGACACTTGGCTATTTTTGACACCCATCTGCACTTTTTAAACTCTGCTATCGGATGGGACTACCTCTTAATCGGTTTTTAGCATATTTGGCCCATACATACAAACTTGTATTAATGGACAATTTTAACCATCTGGGACATATTTTATATTTTTGAATAAGACATTATGTGTAGAAGATTAAAAAGATGTGTTTTGGGTAATCTGATATTGTAACTTTTTTTTTTTTTACTATTTATATATCAACATTTATTATTATTATTTTTTGGGTCAGATGTCAGAATTAGTTCCTGGTTGTTTCAAACTTGATATAACAATTCTCAGATCTAAGACCTTTTTCCTCAAAATGGGGATCCGTGGAAACAGATGTACACTGACTCAACTAATTCAAAGATGTAACAGTGTGTGGGGGTGGGTAGGTATAAAAAAGACATGGTTTAGGGGTTTCTAGAACTATTTTGGTTTAAAAAAACACACTTTGGCTGTTGATAGCATACTGTTACAAAATGAACTACGAAAAGTCAAAGGAGGCCGCGCATGCTTTAAAGAAGTAGATTAAACTGTTTTTATGATTTAACTCAATATAAGGAAATATCATTTCACTGCCTGTCACTTTGTAACAACTAAATCCTTGTGTTTAAGAAAAGGAAAATGTTTTCTTATCAGAAAGCTGGGAGACCTCGGGCATTATATTGTTTCAGGAGGAGATGATTCCAAGCTTTCTGGAACATTTATATTTTTATCAATCTTTGTATGATATTATCAGAGAACATATGTTGACCTACAAAATGCTTTCAGGACTGTTTCCTTAAAAGGACAATAAGTGAGCCCAGTCCCTGTAACCCAGAAATAGTGCTGTTGTTTCAGAAGATGGCTAGTATTAGGTCAGACCACCCTTTCTCAATGGTCCTGCTCTCCAGATGTGCCTGGAACTTTTTTTAAGTTCAAGTTTCCAAAAAAAAGGTTTGTTTTCAAAATCTGGTTTTACTTAAGACATCTCCATCCTGGAGTGCATTTCATAAATTGCCCACATATTTTTCTTAGCAGAGAACTTAACTGGCTGTAATTTTTAACACATGGCCACATCATGTGATATTTTCAAAACACTTACACATAGCTTTAAGAAGGTCCCTGCAGAAATGATCCATCCTTTCACAGCCGGCCCATTTTTTAACAGCATATCTGCATTTTCCATTTAGTAGAGCTATATATTATTAGCTTACATTTTGGGGTAGTAAAACAGTACATTGCTGATTGTAAAACATGGACTTTATTATCTGCTGAAAATTGATTTGGCATTTATAGCCACTGTGTACTAGACTGTTTTTCTGTTTTTAACATCAATGTTTGCAAGCAATGATTTGTGTAAAAACAGAAATAGAATTGCCACGGACAGACAACTGTTAGTGTCCCTAGTAAATGAACATTTGGGTAATGCACCTGGTTTTTTTTTTTAATAGATGCATCTAAATGCTATTATACAAGAACAAAATACACAGCGGTCTACTTACTGTCACTGTTTTACCTTGCAAGTTGGTTTGCCATTGTGTTAGGCTAATATTTTGCTGCATCAAACAAGCCTGCTGCTAGCTATTGAAATAAACCTATATAAACTACAAACATCCGATTATAAATACATGTTGTGTGGACGTTATTTTGTAATGGACATTAGAAGTTCCAACTTCTCTTCAAACACTGGTATTGGCTCTCTTTTTCTCATGAAGTTATTTTCTGTTAATATTTTTGAGTACTTGACTTTCTAGTTCAATGCATTTTAGGTAATTCTTGGAACCTTTCACAAGGCATCTTCCTGTGTAGTTAATGGTCTACTGAAAAAGGTAAACGTTGACTCTCTTTTTTTGGGGTTTGGAAGGAAGGTTAATCATTTCTGATGTTTTTAGAAGGCTACTAATTTATTTCTTAGAGTAAATATATACATAGTGGGCATTCTGCAAATGTTTATTAACCATCTCATGACTGTGGTGATAGTTTGATGTTTGCAAAGAAGATGCTTTAATGATAAGATTTTGAACAGCCTTCTGAATCATCAGAGTAACTTTTAACATGTTTCAAGCTGGAAGGTTGATCTTGCAAGTACCTTCAGTTCACAGATGTTGAAACAGGCTCACTGAGTTGAATGATTTGCTCAGGTTGTTTATTAAAGTAAGATTATCCCAGTCCACTCTCTTTGCCATGCTGCTTCTAAATCTCATACACACGTTGAAATACATTACCATATTAGTGTCAGTCTAACTTGGTTGTCTATTACCTTCCAGCCTGGATTGCTCTTACCATATGCTTTCTCCCCTCCTACCCTAAGACTGCAGAGCTAGGTGGAAGAAAATCCTGTAACAGTTATTGCTTGGCCTGTGGCAAAAGTGTGGCCCTCAAATTTATAATTGTTTGGAAATTAGCCTAAATGTGCCTAATTACCAGAGTATTAAACAGATGGAATAATGTAAAGCTGTGATAGCTGCAAGGTTACGGTAGTAAGAAAATTTCAGTAAGAGCCCTTTGTAGCTTGCTGAAAATGTGTCAGAGATCAGATAACTATGCTTCTGTCTCTGCATGCCCAAAGGAGTTTTGAGTTCTAGTGCTCCAGGCAAAAACAAATAAACAGTAATTGTGATGTAGAGTATTAAGAGGCTGGAGACAGACAGGAGACCTGTAGAAGAACCCAGAGGTGAGGCAGTACCTGACTGGATTAGGAGTCAAGGACACAGCGGGAGGGCGGGCAACTGGCCAACCTAATGCTTATTAGAAAGCCTTGCCTGTCTCCTGCTTGCCCCAGATTGGATCTCCGTTAATGTAAATTAACATTTTTTAGTTGTTGGTTCTTACACTGAGGACAGGTCATTCATTTTTGTTTACTAAATTTTAATTTCTGTTTGTGACAGTGGGAGTAGTATTTCTTGACAGCAATTTTTTGCGTACAGTTGAGGCTCTTTAGTAGCTAACCCTGTCTAGTAGAGTAAGTCATTAACTTAAATGACTCATAACTTGAGAACAATAGGATTTCACACCTGACCAAGAAGCAGGTTTATCTGGAGGCTTTCTCAAACAGCTGTTTGCATTACTTAATATTAATGTAAATGTACTTTCTGAGAATGTCTAGCTTAATTATATTTTTCAACCCATAGAGTTCCAATCAAAGGAATCAGGAAATCCTCTTAATCTCGAAGGGAATATATAACCTCCATCTTCTGAATGGAATAAATCTCTGATAGAATAGTAAGAGCAGCCTTTCATTGAAAGCCTATACATGGAGGCCCAGGGCTAGGCACCTTTTGTACTTTCTCACTACAGCTCTGCAGATGGTTTTTGTGACCATGTGAAGCCTGAAGATCAGATAAATTAAGCATTTTGCCCAAGGACACATACACAGTTAAAGGGTGGAGATGGGATTCTCTGGTCTATCTGCTGGTTTTGGATTCTTTTTTTTTTTTTTTTCATCTTGGTGAGAAGGGGTGAGTATGTTGTGGCTTGATGAGAAGGATGTATTATAATGGAAGCTAGATGGAAACATCTAAAGGGGAATATTTGAATTTGATGTAGAGTAACACTGAAGGTAGAGTTCTCTTTGCTGAAAATTAAAAATGGAATAGCAAGAATGATTGAGATAAAACAGGTTAGTATCGCAGCCATCTCTCTGTGTATCCCTCCTCCATTTGAAAGAAATACCATGGGAGTAACAGGCATTGGGGGCTAATGGAATTATTTTAAAAGTCTAATAGAAATGGTAAATTTCCTCCCTGACAAAGCTGTATAGGGTAACTGAAACACCTTTTTAGGTTTTTGGAATGTGGTAATCCTGGCACTCTTTTGTTGACTGGAAACTTAAATGGATGATTTTCTATGTTTTGGATTAGTAGACAATTGGGAAGCAAATGATATACTCAGCACATTGGCAGAAAAAACTGTATGGCTGAAAAAAACCCCAAGTCAAATCTCTTGGTAGTGAGACTGCTGGGTCTGTGTGGTTCCGCCCTCGGGGTCCCGGCGTGTGGCCCCGGGCCCCGGAAGGTGAGTGTGCGTGCTTTCTGGGTCCGTGTGGTTCCGCCCTCGGGGTCCCAGGCGTGTGGCCCCGGGCCCCGGAAGGTGAGTGTGCTCTCTGGGTCCCCGTGGTTCCGCCCTCGGGGTTCGAGGCGTGTGGCCCCTGGCCCCGGAAGGTGAGTGTGCTCTCTGGGTCCGTGTGGTTCCGCCCTCGGGGTCCCAGGCGTGTGGCCCCTGGCCCCGGAAGGTGAGTGTGCTCTCTGGGTCCGTGTGGTTCCGCCCTCGGGGTCCCAGGCGTGTGGCCCCTGGCCCCGGAAGGTGAGTGTGCTGTAGGAAAGCACATTACCTTTTGTCACCATGGCCCCTCCCCCTCCAAAACGGTGGATTTTTAAAATTGTGGGACATCTTTCTTTAAAAGATTGCTCTTCTGCCTTCCCACATTTCCCTTTTAAACGCTGAGTGATAAGTGTAATCTGTAAAAAGACTCACTTTATTAGAGGGATTCTTTAAATTCTGTGTGGTTTATTAACGTCACACAGTGTACTTGATGCTCGTACAAGAAATAATTTTGAAAGTTCGGATGAGAACATGACTCTAAAAGGGTTTGGCCTTAAGAGCTATGTAATGAAATAGGCAGAACTGCTCTTTAGGAAGAAAGGATAATAGAGGGCATCTTTAGCATGTGTTTATGGCTTTCACAAGATCCTTAAAGAGTTGGACAAAATAAACAGAGCATTCTTAATAATCTGGGATAATTTTTATGGGGTGCTAAGTTATTTGGAACTTGGAGAAAGACAGTTGCTGTGCTTCTTAGCACATCGTTACTTAATGTTTGAACTTTGCATGATTTAACTTTCCTGCCTTCCTCAGGACTTGTTTGCTTTAATGATTCTCAGGTTATTAGGAATAAAATACACAATAAAAATTGAGGGTCCTCTGGTAACAGCTTAATGTATTTTTCCATTTGAAATGTTTAACATGTCTTGACAAGGATGTTACTGGAATGAAGAAGGGCCTTGTTTCTGGCACTGTCCATGTGAGATGCTCACTGTTGCCACTGCATTGTCTCTGTACCTGAACTTTTGTACTCGGCATTTATGGGCACACTTCTTTAAAAGACTTGTTAACCTTTATGTTTTTCTTCCTTTCTGCACCAGCATAAGTTGTATTTGTACAGCCTAAAGACAGGAAAATATTAAAGGAATCCTAGTGAAGATTTTTGTCTTTAGAAAGTACTTTATTTTCTTCTAGACTTCACAAAATATTCTAATCATTGGTTTGTAAAATCTGGAGTGCTAGAAGTCAGAGGCAAAAACCAGCTTCTTAATTTCCCAAACTTTCTCTTGTATATCAGTATTTGCTTACTGAGATGAAAAGCCAAAAAAAAAAGTAAATGTAGATGTGATCAGGTTTTCATAACTTTTTCTATTCTGCATTTTAGAGTCTTTCTAAAGAACTTCATTGAAAGGAAAGGTACCTGTTGTTATTTAACTACGTGCTTCTTAGAGGAATCTCTGTTTGGTTTAATCTTTATCATTTTACTCATATCCTTATCAGTTTATACAATTTGTACCAAAACTTAGAGAGCTGAACCATTTTGTGGGGTGTTCCAGAGAGAGGAAGATTATCTCTTTAAGCTGCAAAATAGGGTCTATTTACTTGTTTAAAATTATTATACTTAGTGGTCAATCATTTTGAGTGACCACAATCTTCATGCTTAGCTATATTCTTGATCAGTTTGTGCTGAGCATGTTTTATCTTTTGCTTTATGACTTGGATTTATATTGTAAACAATATATTGTGTTTTATGAAGCTATCTTGTCAAAAAGCACAGGGCATTGACAACATCAGTTCTTGAATGTGAATCCAGGTTCTTCCACTTAGTGGTGTGACCAGAAACAAATCATTGTAATGTCTGCCTAAGCTTCACTTCCTCTGTCTTACAAAGTAGAGATAGTTATTCTGCATTGCTGGCTTTTACTTCACAGGATGGTGGTGATAATGACTGTAAATGTCCATGTGCCCCTAAAAAGCAGTTACATGCAAGCAGAAATTAATAAAGGTGGAATAGTGTAGTGCTCTCTGGATTTTAAAATAGGGGGCAGTGTTTGAAGCACACATCAGGGTTGTAGACTGTTGTTAACAGTGAGTTTTGTCTACATTTGATGGGATTTTCTGAGTTTTGTCCACACTTGAAAGGATTTTCTGTCTCTTCTATCATCTGCCCATCTCTTTCCTGATAATGTGTCCATCCTTTTGCCCACTCCATTAACTTGCTACGTTGGAAACGAGATAACCAAACTTAGAATGGTGAGTAAAATAATAAAGCACATACTTAAGTAAAATCTTGAAAAGCCCATGTTGTATTTTTCTTTCCAGATATTAAAAGTGGCAGTTTTCATTTGTGGTATCAATTTAGCTGACTCAGAGGCTTCCCCCACCCTTACTGATTTTCATGTCTTGGTAGTAGATGTTGCTATTGAGCTGAATTTTGGCTAATCTTTTTTGTATCCCAAGGTACAGACTCTTCTTTGTTCTTTAAAATAGACATTTTAAATGTCATTAACTCTTCTGATAAAGCTGCCATTTACATTAAGATCTTGATTTCCTAGTTCTGATCATTCCATTCCAGGCTACCTGTGAGCTTGGCATATAGTAGGCAATCAGCAAATGTTTGCTTAATGAATAAGTGAGTGGATGAGAGGGGAATTGGGATTCACAGAGATTTTGAAAGAAAGAAAGAATGCAGAAAGCATGTTAATTAGGAAAAAAATTAAGAGGTGAATCTTATGAAGGTTTTTGGTAAATGGTATTTAAGAGCAAGCATTTTCTTTAATTTAAGAAAAAATTTATTTTTCAGCCATGGAACTTCATTGGCAGCTAGCTGCCTATTAGTTAAAATTGCATGTATTATAAATCTGACAATTTATCATGATCATATTTACTAAAAGTGTAATACAACACATGACACTTAGAAATCTTTCTGGCATAATTACAGAAATTAGAAGCAAAGTCAAGGGCTTTTGACAGTTGTATTCAGTATTTTGGGAAATAGACTCTTTACCTGAGCCCTTGCGTGTAGCTTGAGGGGAGGGTGTAAAGTTTCAGTCTTCCAGCAGACATACTATGATTCTAGCAAAAAACAAATATTAATTAAATACTTTCCTCTTCTCAGTTACACAGTACATTCAGCCAATAGTTTCTTCTATCAGTAATCTTAGATGAGTAACAATTTGTTAGTTTTATAAAATTTATCCTAAAGACTCCAGAGATATTGTTAAAATAATTCATACAGTGCATGATGTGTATTTTCTTGAAAAACATACAATATTTTAAATTAATGCAGCTTCTGGGAAATATTTTTGCCCTCTTATATTTGTTTCAACATTTACATTGAATCATTTGAAAGGGATAGGGCTAGACTGGAGTTGCAGAGAATTTCATTGCATAGTATATCTTGAAAGAATAATCTTGCTATTTTGATAGATGTTTTGTAAGTATTTTTTGTGCCTTTTTAACTTGTGCTTTTAAAAATTCATGGAAGGTCAGTTTAGTTAATCAACTGAATGGCTTTGTTTTTGCAAGGATAGCACTGAAATTCTCTACAGATTACAGACTTTTCAAGGGTCAGTGGAGCACTTTAGAAACATGGAACAGAGGGTGTAGAAAAGTGGTTCTTAAAGTGGGGTCCATAGACTAGCAGCATTAGCATCACTTGTGAACTTAACTGGAAATGCGAGTTCTCTGCTGTACCCCAAACCTACTGAATCAGAAACTTTGGGGGTGGCCTAGCAATCTGTGTTTGAGCATGCTTTCAGAGGATTCTGAAGCATGTTCAAGTTTGAGAATGACTTCTGTAAATGATAATTTTTTTGTCTTCTTGTATATTCTAGAGAAAAATACCCCTTTTTATCACAAATAAACCAGTGGAGGTCTTAGATGAATGGAAATCAAGGCAATTTCTTTATTTTAAATGATGTACTTAAAAAACAATGATCAAGAAATTACAAATCGGTAAATGGTATATAAGAGCAAGCATTTTCTCTCAGTTAAGAGCCTTGGTTTCTAATGGCATGTTCAGATGCTTACACATTACAGCCAGTTGACTGAGATAGTTAAGAGAGGGTGTATTTCACCTGATTCTGGCATATTATTTGTTCTGATAGTTACTTTAAACAAATGAATCTATTTCAGTGGCCTCAGGTACGATTATTTATGCTCTTGCCTTACTGTAAGGATGCCTTGTGATTATTCTTAGTATTGTAAGTTCCGATCATCTCTAGAGAATATTTAGGTAGAACCTCAACTTCACAACAATATGATGTTGTCTGGAAAGTTTAGACGTGTACAAAGCATTCCTTTTATTTTTCTCTGTGTTGAATGTAAGGAAGCGTTCAGCATAATTTAAAAAATTGCTCCATCAGTAGTGCCTGCAGAAGATTTATTTCTTACATCGCCTGCATCTTCTGTTGTTCTCTTTTGCTCTTGGTGTGCTGTCAGTAAGCGTAGTCTGACACGCTTTGTGGCCTTTGCCTCCTGTGATAAAATAGATTGAAATGATTCCTGGCACCATCTGGTGAAGAGGAGCAGCCCTGGAGGACTGTGCTTTGGGAGAAAGTGACTGAATGCTAAGAAATGTGGAAGTCTAGGGACATGGGCAAAGGAGTTTTTTTAAAAAGAGCATGAACATTAATACATCTTCTTGAGGTTTGATGGGACATGTACTGCCTACTGCCCCATCTGGTGCTTATGATAGCATGGCATATTAGCATGCTGCAAGTTCATAATGTATTCAGGGGGAGGAAACATCGCTTGCATACCAATTGAGGCATCCTCTCCTTTAGAACTGCTTTTGAATTTCAATGATGTTTATATCTTCCAAGCCGTGACTGAACTGAGCATTTCCGCTCTGAGGAATAATGAAAATGAGTGAGTGGGTGAGTGTGTGTGTGTGTGTGTGTGTGCGTGCGCGCTTTCTCCTATTCCCGCATTAATTTATCTTCCTCCCTCCTTTTTTCTTGAAATAGAGTTTTCAATATTATGTTGGCATAAGATTTTTAAAAATTTTGTCTTAAAACCGCATAATACTTTGTTATTTCATGTACAGCACTTAAAACATTTTCCTTGTATGGAATTATTTGTGTAGTTGGCCCCTTTTAGATTGAACACTTTTGGAGGGTCAGGCCTGTATCTAATTATATATGTGTATCCATGGCACCTAGAGTTCAGTCACACATTTAATAAATGTTTTTTTATTGAGCTCATATTGTGGGTGTGACACTGTTGTAGGTGTTGAAGAATCAGTGGTGAGCAAGGCTAGTGAGTCCCTCCTCTCAGTATTTGTATTTTAGTTGGGAAGAGACAAATAATAAACAAAGAAACATATTCTACAAGATGATTTCAGATAGAGGTACGTACAATTATAAAACAAGCTAGAGGGTTGGGGGTGAGTGGGTGGGGTGCTTAATTTAGGTTGGATTGTCAATGAAGGCACCTTGAAAGAGAGAAGATTTTTACTGAGACCTGAAGATTTATTGGCCAAGGAACAGCAAGGTCAAAGACCCTGAAATGAGAATATGATGGGCCTTTACAAAGGCAGACTAAGCCAAGTTCAGGGGCCAGCCCATTGCTAGGAGTTGGGATTGTATTCTAAAGTGTGCAGAAGCTATTAGAAGTGACATGATCTAAATTACCTTTTAAAAGGATAACTTGAGCTGATATGTATCATGCTCTTAGTAGGCACTAAATAACTCTGATGAAGGAATGAGATGAGCCTTTAAATCCACTGAGGTGCTCTGTGGAATTGGAATTAGCGTGGATTTTAGAAACAGAACAACATTGCTTGGATCCTGGCCTTGCCATTTGCTTGATGTTTGACTTTGAGCAATTATTTAAACTTTTTTAGCTTATGTCTTCTCATCTGTTGAAAGGGAAAATTAGTACCTAAAACCGTGATATTATTGTGAGCACTAAATGAGATAATGCATTTAAAAGACCCAGCACAGTATTCAGTTCTAATAGGCGCCTGAACTACCGTTGCTGCACCGATCATAATAAAACATTTGGAGTGGTTTCGAGGAATATTTAAACAGTTGGCAGCATCTTGTTGGGAATCCTTTTCTGGTACTGTTATCTTCTTAATAAAACACTGCTAAAATATTGCCATGGCGTAGCACTCAGCATCTGTAGTCTGTTGCTCTTGGTCTAGAAGTATCTAAGGAAGAAAACTCAAGGAATTCTATAGCAAAATCCATGCCCAGTGAAACAACCTGGGGTTTCTTAAAAATTTACTTTTCTTTACACACACACACACACACACACACACACACACACATTAATATTAGTATTATTTTGGGAAGTTTTAACATGAGGAAGCCAAACTGCCTCTGAACTGGAGTGAAAATTGTGGTTATATGAAGGATATTATGAAATTATGAAGCTTTAATTAAATAGTACGTATGTTTATTAGTTGCCTAGTTATTAGACATAAGCCTTTTGAAAGGACTTTTTAATGCACTCAAATAGAGAAAATAAGGAGATCCTTAGCTCCTTTGTGTGAATGATGCACTTAATTGCAAGGAACAATCCTTCTAAGTATTGTCATTTCGTTTGTGAGACAATGTTCAGGTTTTCAGATTTTCTGTAGAAGAATTGTGGAAATGGGAGAAGCCAGATGTTGCTGGTGACTGAATATCTAGAGAGTTCCAGGTTAACTACTGTCTTGGACTTTGTTGAATGTATGGGTTAGTTGAGTTATTTTTTAAACTAGCTCCCTACTTTTATAATAATGTATTCGTTTTTGGCTAGAGGTTCTCCCCTTCTCAATCAGTAGATTATTTTGTATAATTTATCCACAAAAATTAAGGAAAACAATTAATGCTTATGGAATGTGGAGAGGGGAGGTAGTGTGAGTAATTCAGGCAAGTTTTGTCAGCACTTGTAAGATTCGTGGAATGTTTTCTGATGTCCTCCAGAACTGTGTAGAGCTGCTAGCATCTGCACGCTGTGAGAGGAGTCACATTTATTGCTGCTGTATTCTGGCTGGAATGTAACAAAAAGAGGAGTAAAGAAGGAGAGTGATAGAGGTTTGGGGGTGGGAATCACAGTTCAGAACAAGGCAGTTGGCTTTTGGCTCCTCTGTTTTCATTAGCTAAGTACCAGTTGGATTGTCAGCTGAGGCATCTTTCAGGACTGATGGGTTTCCAAGGCTTCAGGGAAACTCAGAGAGGGGATGGTTCCCTCACTGAAAGCCTTGCTGAAACTGTAGGCCATCCCAGATATGGTCTGTTCAGCAACCTCTGTGCATTTTCATTGTACCCTGCAGGATGCCATAAATACAGATATTTCTGTTGTATTTTTTTCCTCTAGAAAGCAAGGAGAAAGAAAAGCCAGGCTGACTGGGTGAGATAGATGCATTCGTTCATCTGTGTTGGGTCTAGCAGGACAGGGGGCTCACATGTAGAAGCAACATAGTACAGTACCACTTCTGACCTAGGTACCATTCATCATCCTTGTACTTTGTTTGATTTACATGATATAATACTGCAGATTACACTAGTGGTGTCTCTTCTCTTGTCTACCGAGGACAGAGATGAAAGTCCAGCACGTGATTGTTCAATTTCAGTCAGTTTGCAACTGTGGCCCTTCTTTTTGACCACTTTCTCTTAGGAAAAATCTTCTGGAGTCCATTAGTGGAAACAGCTCACTTTACCTCCTCAAAACTTGTTTCCTTAAAACATACTTAAAGACCTACTACACACAGTCTGCTTATGTAAAATGAACATCTCACCTTAAAAAACTAGTCTGGGTGTCAAATGTGTGATTTGTTCTGTTTCTCTCTTTCCTTCTTGCCTCCCTCCTTCTTCCACCACATGCTTGACAACAGAGATAATACTGTTTCTAGGGATTGAAATTCATGACAAGCTTTAGTCATATTAAAGTCATTATATACACGGGGTCTTAATGATGATCTGTCATACTTTTGCCCCAATTTAAGACTGAAGGGAGAGAATAGGGCCTAGATACTATTGACTGACACCTAGGAATGACAAAACCTGAAGTTTTTTAAAGGTCTGAAAAGCTGTATTGAATGTCCATTTAAGCAACCAATATTAATTGTAAATGTTTACATTTTTAAGGTTATTTAATGGAAATATATCAGTTGAATTGGTTCATATGATGAGCTAAACATTTGTCAACATTTTTGTAACAGTGCATATTGAAAGTACACAGGTTTATACTCTTTTATTTGCTGCTTCTTGATAATTCATGCAATATCTTACTTAAAAGAATTATGTGGGAACTTTCTTCAAGGACTACTCAGCTGCTCAGAGCTCAGATCCTTGACATGTTTCCTTTCCATTGTAAATTTTGTATTTAAGCAGGTGTGCAGCAGATGTTGAAGGAAGTGGTTGAATAGATTAAGTGGGTGTGGCATCCTTTGCCCTAGTATTCCTGTGACGCAATTTGGAACAAATTATTTGAGGTCAGGGACTCCTGTCTCTTTTTCCGTTTTTACCCATCGTGCCTAGCACAGTGTTTTATACATAATATGAGTGATAAACAAACACCTCAGAAGAATACCCTGGAACTCAATGATAATAGCTCTGGTAGTCATGCCAGAAGTACTGACTGACTCTTAATATGTTACCTTTTTTTAGCCATTGGGAATGCATCAGTGAATAAAGTAGCTGTAATTCCTTGTCCTCATAGAGCTTTCATTGCAATGTGTGTGTGTATTGGAGGTGTGGGGAGCAGATAATAAACATAAAATATAAGTGAATTCAGTGCTGTGTTAGAAAGTGATAATTATGAAAAAAATCGGACAGGAGGGTCCTTAGGGGTCAGGTTCCAGTTCTAATTTGGGTGGTTGAGATGGGCCCTTTGGAGAAGGGCCTTTTGAGCAGAGATGTGAGGGGAGGTGAATGAAGGAGCCATGTAACTTATATGGGAAAAGGAACATAAATGCAGAGAGATGCAGAGGCTGGAGCATGCTCTGGATCGTTGCAGAAAGAAGAAGGAGGCCAGCATGGCTGTGTTAGACCTGGGGAAGGATGGGACTGCACTGGGAGATGACTCTCAGACAGAGAGGGAGGGGGAGACCATGGAGGGCTCCTTAGACTGTTCTAAGGACTTTCCTATCTAACAGATATAACACTCATCCCAGATAACCTGCTCAAACAGCCCAGGTTGTATGCATTCTTGTTTTTCCCTGCCTAGTGTCATGATATACCAGGTATCTAATCAGTATCACAATTGGAAGACCTTGATATGCCTCATGGGTAGTTTTATTTATTATTCTATATATCATGCAGATATTTATTTTACTGTCATTAGTATTCAGTCCCATTTGCTTGTGTTTTCTGGTTCTTGGTGTGGCAGGTAAGTCCCTTAACCTAAGCCCTGTTCTACATAGTGCTAGTCAAGCCTGCATGTTCAGTCTTTGGGTTCTGGCTGCTGAACTCTATAGTACTTCTAAACTCATTTTAGGTGTGACATGCTGAGGAACAGGCAGTTGCCAGAGGTAAGCCAGTGGTTAAGCTGGAGTACTGCCAAAAATCTTTGTGTAAATCGTGTTTATAACAAAGGGCGTGATTTGCAACTCTTACTATAAGCTACAATTTAGAACCTCCTTCCACATGTCTCTTAATGAGCAGTATACATGTTAAGGTCTGTCATGCCAGCTTCCAAGCACCTTGAAATAGGTTAAGCTGGCCCAAGTTAACCCTCATATCCACCAGTTTAGTTATCTGAATAATTTCCTTGGACCCACTTAAAATTTCTGACTACCATGACATTGCTGCCCAAGCTCAAAGTAACTGAGTTGTAATGGCTTCATGGGCATCATCTCAAAGTACAGCTGAGTTGTAGCGGCTGCACAATAGAGAGGTAAATATACAAATACTGAGGTACTGACTTGGGGAAAGACAGTGCAGAGCACTGAAGGGGTTAAGAGTCAGAGAGAGGAGGACATAGTCCCAGGAACTGAAGGAACTTGATGTCTAGCAGGGGCTGTAAGTTGAGGTAACAATTGCCATGGAGATGAAGAGGCAGGAAAATGGTGATTAGTTGGGAAGAAATTGCAAGAGCTAGGGAGGGCTCCAAAGTAGCTTGGGAGGAATTTAAAACCACCCAGGAGCTGTATTCTATGAGGTAGCAGTTCACTGAATGCATGTTGTTATTTGGGGGCAGAGCAGGGAGCAGAATTAAGGGTGCCACTGACATTTTGACCATGGGTAACCACAGGATGGTTGTGCCTCAGTCAAAAGAAGGAAGTCAAGAGGAGGAAGTGGTTTTGTGGGAAGGATTATCTCACTGATAGGATGAGTTTGAGACTCAGAATAACAGGAGCCATTCTATAGACAAGTTGGGAATGTGGGATGGTAGCTCAGATGAGGAACTGAGTCCAGAGAGAGAAACTGAAATGGAAAAATTAAATTGTACAAGAGTACAGTGGGTAGACAATTCTGAGAAAATGGAAAATCTGATTGTTTTATCAAGGCTTCAAAATGTCATTGAAATTGTATTATGATTTGTTGTGATTATGCATATATTCCCATTTTGAAATTAACTTGTATTGCCTTTCCATTTCTTATGTCTTTATTTCCCGTATTTTTGAAATAGCATTTATATTTCTTCCAGTTTTCATCTGAGTTGTGCTCACATCCATAGTTATGAATACCTTCTCCTGTCCTTCCACATCCCTATCTAGGCTTACATTTCACTGCCACCCTCTGCTCCTTGTGTCCTGTGTGTAGCTTCCATGGAATTAGTTGACTCCTGTCCTTGCTTGAACCAACATGGTGTCCAGGGGGGAGGATAATTCTTTTCTTAGGAGCTTGGGCTTTGCAGCCCAACAAAACCGGGTATGACTTCCTCATCTGCCCTCCTGTTACTTGCTCTGTGTGCCTTAGTTTGCTCCTCTCATCCTCTTGAGTATTAAGTGAAGTCAAGAGTATTTCATGCCCCCAGTAAACAAATGGTTGGCAAAATGGAATCATGATGGTAATGATACAAACAATATTTATTCTATCCAAATCCCATTAGGTTTAGCCAAAGCTTGCTTCTTTGTGCTTTGGATACCCAAAGACATGGACATATGAAGTAGAATGGGGACCGTACAGGGAGCATGAGTTAGTACTGCTTACCCAGTCCACATGTGTTTGCAGTACTCATTTTACCATCTTGAAAAGACTGATGAGGACATACTTAGCCCCTATTGGCCCTGGTTAGCCACTTTTTCCATAGATGCTGCCCCCTGGTCCCGGTGTGGCATTGATTTCTTCACAACTGCCTTTCTGTGAGACCTTGCAGAAATCACATTGGTTTTCTCATTCACGAAATGTGAGTACAGCCAGCTCTCAGTTACAGTGCTTGTCAGACTGAACTGAATTAAACTTTTTCTCTCCTGCCGCCTCTCTCTTGTCCATATCACTGCTAATTAATTTCTGCACAAGAGAATGAGCAAGAGCAGTGATAAAACATAAAATTAAAATTAGTTAATATT
This sequence comes from Manis pentadactyla, assembly GCF_030020395.1. NCBI lineage: Eukaryota > Metazoa > Chordata > Mammalia > Pholidota > Manidae > Manis > Manis pentadactyla. Next base: position 47,896,328 of record NC_080021.1, read on the forward strand.
GGTTTGTAAGGGTGTTTGAGAGCAGGCAGAGAAGGTATGTTATTTACTGTGAGCTTCATCTGAGTTTTTATTTATGTTACTCTGACTCCTGTTACGGAGAGTAAGAACTGGCAGTTGCCTAAAACAGATAAACATTAGTTTATAAAGAATTTGGGAGTTTTGGGATAAATTCAGCTTAAGCTTTATGGTTTGTAATACTGTTTTCCCAACATTCTAAGGAAATCTGACCAAGAAATTACACATATGACATCTTTAATATAATATTTTATGTTTGTTACTATAAAAAAATAATCATTCTACTTTTTCTTTCATTTATTTTAAAATTTAATCTGTGTGTTTTCATTAAATTTTATAACATGATAAATTATAGAGGCCTCTTCATAAAGTTCCTGGAAATTCGGTGGTAGCCCGCTGGAATATAGTTCATTTTTTTTCCTTTCAGTAGATTTTTGTTGTTGTTGCTAATACTGGGGCCTAAAGAGGAAAAAGAGCTACGTATTTCTTTCGAGGGAAGGAGTCTACAAACTTGCTTTGGGAACATTTGAAGATATTTTAGTTACTTTTAGATAATGGATGTCAATTAAAAATTTTTTTAAAATCAAATACAACTATTTGAGAAATTTTTGTTTTTGAGGGGCAAGATGGTCTATTATCAGATAAGCTAGTGAAGAGGACTGAGAAATTTGTGTGGATTAGGTTTCCTCCTTAGGAAGATTCCTCCATCTCCATACTCATCCATCACTTTTTATAACAAATAAAAAAATGTGTTGTGAGAAAAATGAAGAGATTGAGGTCTGGTTGAATGCTCTGGATGTGAACAGATAGGGATACAAGGAGAAAAGAGTAAGACCAACAGTTTGGGATGAAAGTATAGTTGTTTTCTACATCTTTTCTCTTTCTAACTTGCTGAATTCAAAGACGTAGCTCAGGGCAGTAAACCAATGAAAAGCACATAGTTGTCCTGTGAGAGTACTGTGTTCACGTCATGAGCGGGTACCTACCTTTTCCTTTGTGTGTGAGTGAACCAGTTATGCTCTGAATCTGACTGTTGCCATAAGGAATAGCTGCCATTTATTAGTACTTAAGTATGTTCTAGGCATTGCGTAAATACATCAATTCATATTTTCTCATCGACTCTTCAGAATCACCTACTGAGGCAGTCACTAGGACTATCCATATTTTGGGTGAGGAAATAAAAGTTCAGAAATAAGGAATTTGCCCAGGTTAGAAGGTGGATTTGGGATCCCATTCAAGGTCTCTGATATCCAACCCATACTCTTCGTTACCTGTCTGGACTCTTTCCAGTGTGTCACCATCATCTAATAGGCAGCAGGCACTTGACCTTCATATAATAAAACCATAGCATTTTGACAACTGAAGGAAATCTTAAAGAAACACACCTTTGTTTTTACATTAGGCTTAAAGTTATAAACAGTCATTCATCCAGCCAGTTTCCAGCAAATATTTACTGAGTATTTACTATGTGCCAAGCAGTGAATAAGCCAAACAAGGCCCATGCCTCGCTTCTCTTTATGTAGGTGGTGGCGGATTATTGATGAAGGGCATTAGTAGTATAGTACAGTAGTCACATCAGAGGCATGGGCTTGGTTTTGAGTCCTGTGTGCTGTCTCTGGGACTGTGGGCAAATTGCAGGCTCTTCTTAAAGCTCTGGGGTTTTTTTTTCACCTGTGTAATGGCAATATTAATAACATCCACAGCATTGGCTTCTTGTGAGCATTAAATGAGTTAATATATGTTAATGACATTTAACAAGGTACCTGGCATATGGTAAATGCTTGATAAATGTAAAGGCTATTAAGATATTTTGACAGTATTAGTAATAGTAGTGGTATTTCCCCCTAGCAGGAATACACACATAAAGATATTTATGACCAGATGTCTGTGGTGGTGTGATAGGGCAGGAACAGAGGGCCTGGGGAGTGCGGTTGACCAGATCTCCTAACTCCCAGTTGGTTCAAAGCAACATCCAAGATGGTGATGGTGTTTTATTTCTTCCTTTTTTTTCTTTTTTTAACTTTACACCTTCCTTTACCTTATTGTCCTAAATCCTAGTGTTTTTGACTTAATATTTTTTCAGAATCAGCTATGTGCTAAGCATTGCTTGGAGTGTTGGGGGCAGAATAATCACTAAGGCATAGGCCTAGCCTTTTAAGGAATGTATGTGTATGTGTGCATTGTACACACATACCCACAAACAACAATTACAATAGATGATGTTAAATTCTCTAATAGATGAGCATAGAGTCTATAGAAGAGAGAAATCAGCTATCTTATTCAACTTGTCTTGAATGTGAAGCAGGGAGGGAAGGCTTCGTGGAAGAGCTGGTATTTGTTCTGTGTCTTGAAGGATCACAAGCTTGTAGTCAGAGGATGTTTTAAATACAGGGAAGCCCATGAAGTAGGAATATGAGGGCATGAACTGGCATGACTGGAGCTTACAGAATGAGAAGGTAACAGAGGTCTATCTTGTAGATGGGAGTGGCCGAAGGGAAGCTACTGGAAACTTTCAAGCAGAGGAATCATTTTGGGGTGTAGATGTTAATTATCAGTCTGGGAGTGATGTGGAGGGTAAATAGAAGAAGGTGAAATTTGCAGTCTGCCAAGTGAGATAGGATGACTGGCTCCAGTGTCAGTGAGGAAGAGGGGGAGAGGGAGTGACAGGCTCTAGAAGTATTAACTAAAGATAACCAAAGGATTCTAGTGATCAGTTGGATTTGGGATCAGGGAGTGGGGAGCCAGTGGTGTCTAAGATGATTTTGAATTCTGATTTGGGAGACTGGTGTGTGTGTGTATATGTGTACATAGTATATGCCTGTGGACATACACATGGAACTAATACATCCAGAGAAGACCAGTTCACTGTGAAGCATGAGCTTTCAGGTTTATCTGGTATAACTGCTGAGGTACTTTGTAGGCTGCTGGATCACAGATGTGTTGAGTAGAGATGCATGTACTGGCAATCTTGATTCAAGGTCACCAGTGATAGCTAACCTTTGAAATGACTGTCTGGAGGAAAATGCATGGTGTAAAGTCAGGAAAACCCTAAAAAGAACACTGGAGAACAGGGCACCTGATAGAGTCAGGAGTCATTTCAATATGAGGGCAAAGAGTTTTCTTGGAGGAAGTGGTCTACAATGTGAAACGCTGCAGAGGGGCCAGTAACTGGGAGCGGTCAAGATTGCCTTTTGGATCTGGCCATCTGGAGGGAGAGTAGTACCAGTATTTCTGTCCTTTGTTGGGGCTTGTTTGTTGTGAGTTGCAAAGTAGATGGAAGAGATGACTTAGATTGAGCCACTGAAGTTACTCTTCAGAAGCCTGGCAGTGAAAGAATGGAGGGAATGCCATCTACACAGAGGGAGGGGTTGGTTGGTTCTAGGTGGGAGAGGTTGGAGCGTGCCTAGGTTCTAGGAGGGAAGAGGTGGAGTCAGACAAGTTAGGGATAAGGGGAGGATAGAATGAAGCCTCTAGAGGTGAGAGTTGCCTCTTCTGAAACTTAAGACAGTGGGTACAGGTTAGCAGGACTTCTGAGAGTGAGTTTGCAGGGATTTATGGATTTATGCCTGATGACCTCCCTTTGCTCTCTTGAGTAGGGGGTGAGGTTATCAGAATTTGGCTGGAGGATTGAGATGACTCAAGTGATGTCTCCAAGATTAATATACTCTCATTTTTCACTTTCTTGCCTCACCTTGTCTGGGGCCCTACCAGGTTAGATATGCTTGGGCTCATTTAATCTGAAATTTGCAGATTAAATTTCAGATTAATCACTTAATGAAAGCCTCCCACTTCATTTTCTCTGTCCTGTTTCGCTCTTCCTCTTTGCTTTGTCACACCACATATCTAACTTTGACTTCAACATGAACTCATGATTATTAACCCTCCCTTCGTGTTTCTGGTTGATGACACCTCCCTGTTTCTTTTCTTACTGGGTTTATAACCAGTTCATATTTCTGTGGCTCCATTAATGTTAGGATTCTTCCTTATTTGTTTGAGTAGATCTTTTGGAGTACTAATGTACTGGGACTGGGATACAACAGTGCTCTGGGGTGGGAGCCCATTAACTCCAAGGAAAAGGATGGAAAAGAATTACGAGTTTTCCAAGTACTGTGAAGGAAACAAGTAAAGCAGAACCTGCTTGCAATTGGGTGGCCAGGGAAGGATTTGATGCCCTAGGGAGGTGATATTGATGTTGAAACAGAAAGGTGAAAAATGAAAACATTTGTAGAGGGGAGAAGAAAAACAGTAATTTTTTTTCTAGTGCTTATCATGTGCATAAATAGACATTCCATAGGCATTGGATTATACCTAGGAGCAGGTAACTGCCTGAAACTGTTGGTGATACCACCATGTCTTTCCCACTGATACTTCCCTGGTTCCTGAAGGCCCTGTATAGGACCTGTAACAGATTATCTTTCAAGTTAAGGCAGAGAAGGACCATGTCTGCTTGTTACTGTTAAAAGACAGTACCTAGAAATACCTCCCGGTACTGAGCACATAGTCATGTATTCAGGGTGTGGCGGAAGGGAGGAAGGAGATAAAAATGTATTTCCTCCACTCAATTGCATGGAGATGCTCTTTGCATTTCCCCTACCCTTCCCTCTCTCCCTCAACTCAGGTGTGTGACTCACCAGCCCAGGGGGAGAGAGGGTGTGTGCATGTGCATGTGCATATGCATGTGTATGAAGCCACCTTTACGAGGCACCACTGTTACAGGAGTTAGTTTAAATGATTACTACAACTTTAGTCCCAGAAGTACACATTTGGGACAGATCTGAAGCTCCGGACTTTGGGCCTAGGTGGTTGTCATAGATTAATATCTTCAGTTAAGGGACTGGATAAGAATTACAGGTTTCTTGAAGATGAATATAGGGAGATACTGATAGGAAGAGAAACCAGAGAGAACATGGAGACCCAGAAGATAAACTTAGCTGCCTTCATAATTTTGCCTCAAGTCGGCCCAAGTAGAGAGAAAACATCATCTGCCAAGGCAAAATCTAGTGTTTTCTGGCAAGTCTAAGCTTGTACAAGTAAGTTACTGTTTTTCAGAGAATGAAGGTGAAGATACAAGTATGTGAAATGGTTTATTAGGCATCAGCATCATTCCAAGGGATCCTAGCCAGAACGTTGGAGAAGGAAAAGGCATTTAACAAGCACAGGTTTGGCTGCTCCAAACAGAGGTCCCCAACATTTTTCCTTGCTGTCACTCAAAGAATGTCAGCATTCACAAGCACAGTGGACTTGAGTGGTGGTGATCAGGTCATGTTGCAGAAAGTCTAGCACTTTACTTCTTAAGGAAGTAGTGGAAGTGGTATTATCCGGGTGATGATTTTATATATCCTAATTTGAATTATTGTTAGTAACGTGGTGAAACTTTATGAGGGACAGCTTCCTTTGTATTCAGTCAGTTATTACTTTTGTGATTAATCTGACAGATAGTGTCAGGACAGTTGTGTTTTTGAAAATGATCTTACAGATCTCTAGCCAGCAACATTTTTTGTTTGTATATGGAATGCTCTTTGCAGATGTCCATCAATGTTTGGTTTGATTTCCTTCCATTATAATTCTTCCTAAGCTCAGAGAAGACATCTATAGTGCTATATAAAATATAAATGATTCCTAGTAAATGGATGGGAATTTAGACTGTCATCTTAATTTAATAACATATTTGCCCACATTTAAAGTGTATATACAGATGAGGCTACATTAAGGACTTAGTAACTTGAAATTTATTAGTGTGTTCACTTGAGACACATCTGTGAGACTTAAGGTGGTTTGTGAATTGTAGAAATGTGTCATTCAAACTGTAGCTAGCCAAGATTTTTATAGTTCTACATTCCCAATGGTCTTCCTGAGATTAAAAGGTATGCTTGCTTTTAAAGTGTCTTGGAAAAAGGGAGATGAAAACAGACTGACTTAGATGCATTTGAATGTACACATGCAGTTATTTCTTTGGTAAACAGAACTTGAGCATCTGTCCTTAGGGAATATTTATTAGCAATTAATTAATTGGGGCACCTTCTCTGAATTACTTTGTTAATTTAAATAAGGTCATGGGCCTCCATGAAAAATTGTATTATGCAAAATACTAACTGAGGCAGAAGCTATTAAGAAATGATGAATGTAAAATTCAGGCAACTGTATAGCATTTATAGACTTGATCTCTATATATTGACCATATTAAGCCAAGGAGAAATGTCCATTTAAACACACACCTGCAGTTCTCAATTGGCATATAAATGTTACATGTAAAGAATTTTCTAGTGTAATTCATAGGCCATCCAAATTTGTCTCTGGGAACCCTACTAGCTGACTTCATGTTTTAGTGAAACTTTATGTGGAAGGTTCTGTTAATGGTGCCTGGTGCTCTTTGAATACTTTATAAAGGATTTGATTGTTTATTTAGGGATTTTACTCTCATGGTGCCCTAGTACACTTGTCAATAGGCCTGTCACCCCCGTGATTCGTGGGTCTTTCCTTTCTGTCTGCTACTTTGTGTGGACTACCTTATTGCTAAAATGGCATCTTTCTTTTATTCAGTAAACACTGATGCTAGGTGCTGTGCTGTTAGGTGCTTAGGATATGAAGGTGAATATGCCACTTTTTCCCTTTTTGTTATGTTCAAAGGTTCTCATTGCTCCAGCTCCTGTGGAGAATCCCCACTGCCTGGCCCTTCCCCCTCTCTTTCCATTGTCTTGAATCCCAACTTTTTGCTCCTTCCATCTGAAGGTGGGTAGCCCTGGTGGAGTTCCAAATAAACAAAGAATATTTTTTCCCAGATTTTTTTCCACAACTAGTTTCATTCCTTGTGAAATCTAGGTCTGCTATATATTTTACATAAATTGATTTTAAGGCATGTGGTTATTTTATGAATCATTAACCAAGAAAATAGTGCCTTATACAAAGTATGACACAGTGTTTTGAATCCATGGTTTTGTAATATTCATCCCAGTGTCAGAGATGTCCTGAGGAGAAAATGTAGAGGTCTTAGCATTGTTTAACTGAGCAAAAAATGTAAAGGGAAAAGCCTTTTCACATCATGACTGACAGCATATTTGAAAGCTCTGTCCCATTGTGCACCAATGATGTAAAAGATAGGTACTCTTACTATTCTGATTATGATCCTCTGTATACATTCTTCTTAACTTTTTACCTACAGACAGTTATATGTCCATCCATGTTTAACTGTCTGAAAATATCCATGTGTAACATGTAAAACTGTCTTTTTTTAAAAAAACAGTACCTTGTAAAGCATGTAACTTTGTAAACCCCCCCCACCCCACTTGCCTTGGTATATTTTAAGATTTGTACATATACATATACATATCATTATATTCCATCATATGGTTCAATTAGAATTTGAATTGCCAAAGACCCATTGTTAGACATTTAGGTCATTTCCAATTTTTTATGTTATAAACATCTTTGTACATCTGATACTTATTTAGAATAATTTCCAAAGAGTGGAATTGGTGTATTAAAGGATATATACAATTTAGAGGCAGTTGATACATGTTGCCTAATTGTTCTAGAAGAAAATCGGTATCATTTTACAAAAGTGTATTAAGTGTGAGTTGTTCTAGAAGAAAATCGGTATCATTTTACAAAAGTGTATTAAGTGTGAGTTTATACTGTAACTAATACTATATTATCATTTAAAAAAATCTGTCAGATGAAGAAGTGTATCTTGTTTTAATAATAGTAATAAAAAGTACTAGTATATTTAAACTATTTTCCCCATAGGGTTATAGGTCATTTGTATTTCTTTTGTGCATTTCCTATTCCTACTCTTTTACAACTTTTGTTTTGTTGTGTCTTTTAACTTTTAATTATTGATTTGATAGAGGTTTCTATATCAAGGTTATCAGTCTGTTATCACATAATAAACATTTGTCTTTGGTTGTCTCTTGCCTTTTGTTTACTGGTATCTTTTGTTGTACTCAAATTTATTAATAAGTGCCATTTTTAGTTCTGCCTTTGTTAAAAAGGTTAGAATCTCTTTCTTAACCCTAACATAAGTATGCACCTATATTTAGGATTTTTTTATTTTTACATTAAAGTTTTTATTCATTTGAAAATGAATGACTTTGAATATATGGTATGCAAGTTTATTTTTTCCAAATTGTTGTCTAGTAGTTCCTAAGAAAGTTTATTGAATTGCTTCATCTTTTTCTTCGATATTTTTCTAATATTAGAAGTCTTCTGTATCATGTGCTAAAATCTTAGTTAAGTATGTATCCATTTCTGACCTTTATATTTTTTCAGCTTTTTATTTTTATTTTACTGTACTGGCTCTTCTTGCACTAGTAACACATTGTTCAGATTACAGTTTTGTGGTGCATTTTCATGAATGTTAGGCTACATTTCTTCATCACACTTTCTTTTCTAAGTTTTCCTAGCTACTTTTATTTCTGATTCACTTCTAAGACATTTGTCAAATTCTGGAAAAATTCTCTTGGTATTTGGGTTGGGGTCACATTATATCTAATGATCACAGTATAGGAAATGAGAGTAGAATGGGCATCTTGATCATTTAATTTTTTAATGAATGACTTAGTACAACAAACTAAGACTACCTGTGCAAGATCTTTGTTTAGATGCCATAGATACAGAGTTGAAAAGATAAGAATCTGCCTTCATCATTTATGTTGACCAACTTTTGTAATTATAGGATTTTAAGTAGATTGTATATTGTCGAAGGACTATGAGAAAAATTTGTTGGATTCATATTTTAGAAGAAACATTCCTCTGGAAGCAAAAGGAGTCCCTATGTTCAGCAGAGAGGGACTGGAGGTCGAAGTGTTGGGGGCTAGAGGCTCTGTAGGGTCTGATGCCCGAGCCAGGAGTGAACTGAGGGCGGATCCTGAAGGTACGTAGAAGTGGAATTGATAGGATACTGGGAATGGATTGCACTCAGGAGTAGGGTGGCGAGGGAGGAGACTTAGGGTAATCGTGCTGATTTGGGCTTGGTCAACTGGGTGAAACGTGCTGTCCAGATATTGAAATATAGGAGGAGGCACAGATTTCTCAAGGAAGGTGTTAGATTTGGTTCTAAATACAGCTGTCAATGGGAAATCTGGGTAGAGTTGTTTTGCTTAAGCCAGTAGTTAGATAACTTGTCTGGTTCCCAAGAGAGAGTCCTTCCCCTGGCCATGCACAGTCCTTGCTGGGACATAGAGAGCACTGGCGGAATTTGTTGCACGAGATAAGGCTTGCTGCATCAGACACCAGAAAGGATGAAGTAGTTCTGAAGAGGAGGAGGCAAGGCCCTGGGAGAGAGGAGGGGCCAGGAGGGACCAGGATCTGGAAGAATTCACTGAAACGCTGAGCAGTAACTAGAAGAATGAGACCGCAGGAGAAAAGGAATAAGAAGTGGCTGAGCAGATCACATGGTGCTGAGAAGCCCAAGTAAGATAAAGATGGAGCAGTGCTGTTTGGATTAACCGCAACAGACTTTGTCCCTTTGCTGGGGCGGTGTGGGCAGAATGGTGTTTGGTGAAGCCCCATTGCAGTGGAGTGAAGTGTAATTTCATTATTATCACCATTATTTTAGAATTTCTACACTGACAAAACTTTGAAATCACTTTTAAGAGGAATAAGGAATCCGATGCTTTGCTCTACTTGTACCTCCAAATCTATGATTTTAAGTAGAAAATCCTTTGTTATATCCACTGTTTACTTGTACTAGGTTCTTGGTATAATCAGTTCTGGGGCTGAGTTGAGATCTGATATGAAACGATGGGCTCCTTGCACCAAAGAAGCATTTTACTGACTGGCGGAGGATGTTTGTCAAACTGTAGTTGTCCAGTTATCTGTGGCAGTTGCAGTAAGCCCTAGAAAGAACAATTTGATGGTACAATAGAGCTTATAAGAGAGAGGAAGGGCGTTGGGAGTTGGTGGGGATCAGGACATTTTGAATTTGAGCTGAGACAGGTCTTCCAGGCTCGGTGCGAGGCCCTGAGGTGAGGGGGCGTGCATCTGATGAAACCCATGAGATGTGAGATGGGATAGACTTAGTCTCTGCGTACCTCTCCTGCCTAGGTTGTATGTAGGGCATTTAAACAGTTTTGGATTTTATCCTAAGAGTGATAGTAAACCACTGAAACCCTTTAAATAGGGGAGTAACTTTATTTGATCATTAGACTGTAAAGTTGTTGAGGGCAGTGATTTTCTTTGGTGTTGGTCATCTTTTCCAGGTGTCTAAAACAGGATCTGGCACTTTGTTTCAGATAATTTTGAATAATGCTTTTATTTAAGTGAATGAATATATTTGCATTTGATAAGATTACTCCATCTGTTGCACAGTAAACAGATTGCAGTAGTGGGGTGAGGGGTTGTGAAGATGAGCTCCAGAAAAAGTCCAAGTGAGGGACAGTGGAGCGTGACGTGGTGATGGAAGTGGGGAAGCACAGGGAGGAGGAGGAGGAGCTTGGTGGTGGCACACGTTGGGGAGAGAGCTACCCAGGGCTTTATATGCAGACCGCAGAGTATGGCAGGAATACTTCTATGTGGCTGTGACTGAACTGAGCCTGTCTTCTTTCCAAGCGATCTTCCTGCTGGTTTCGGTGGTGGTTTTTGTCATCAGCATGCACCTCTAGATTCCGTTTTACTCCAAGTTTGTTTTGTTACCAAGCTCTGTAAATTTGACTTGTGTCTCCTGAATCTCTTTCCTTTTCTCCATTCATAGAGCCACTTCTATGCTGGACTCTTATATCATTTCTCGCTGAGACTACTGCTCTCCCAGGACTCCTGCCCTCTGTTCCCTGTATGCCCATAATATAATATGGAGATGAGCATACCATTCAGCTGCCTAAAAACTCTCACTGTTTTCCCATTGCCTATACTGCAAAATCTAACAGTACCTGCTGGTTCTATTTTGAGAGTACATTCAGTTAAACTCACTCCAGTATTCAACCAAGCTCCTGCTGTTTGGGTGTCTGTGATTTAGCCACAGGTACATAGTCTGTGCCCCTTCATAATTTTCTGCATTGATTTAATAACTCTTACCTGGCTGACCATAACTGCTGGATGTGTATGCTGCCATTTTTCTGCAGCAGCTCTCTGAACCTTCTCTATAGCCTTCCTTTTCCTTGGCATATAAGACAAGTATTACTGGAGTAAAAACTGTCCATACTTAACAGATTGTAAAAGGTTTGGATCACTATTTCATGATGTTTTTCACCTTCTGGGATAATCTGCAGTTTGGCAGCAGGGTATTACCTAGAAGCTCATGTGCAGTTTATGGGCCTGTGGTGTTGCCTGTGTCTTTCTCTGCTCTTTGCACAAGTAGGAGTTACTTTTATGGATCTTTGGGTGATTCAGTTTTTCCTGGTATTTTTATCACAGTCATTCAACGACCATTTGCTGGTTGCCTTGTGCCAGGGGTTTCAGATTTTTCTTTTTGAACAGGAGATCCCTGTTTCTCAAAGGAAATCTTAAACAGAACACCTGTGAGTAAAGCAGATAGATGTGGAACTGTGCTGGTTGATGTGGGGGTGGCTGGACCCCAGGCCGCTTGATAACTCCTGTGATCACTTCCAGGAGCCACCATCAGGAGGTGGTTATTACACTGGGAATCAGGAGTCACTGGAGAAAAGGTGCTAACAGCTGTGGGAGGGAGGACACTGCTAAGGAACTTATGCTTACAAGTAATGCCTGGGGGTCCACCAGTATTCATAGGACCAGCAGTCCTTTCCACACTTTATGAAATTAGTAATTGATTTTTCTAGCTAGAACCACCATTTGGGTACTTAAAAATGTTTATAGTGCTTTCTCCTGGTAGTCTGTAGCAGGTCATCTTTGTCAAAAAATAAGCATAGTGAATTGGCTCAGATAATTTCTTGCTTGTTAGCATTTCTACCCCCATTGAAACCATGTGTGCTCTCAGCATTCATCCTGTCTGCCCTACTCATTCTGTGCCCCACTCTGGGTAACCATAGAGTTACTAATACGTCTCTGGTTGTTTTGTCAGAAACTAGCTTTGCTTGCTCCCTTGATTTCTTCATTTGGCAAATCTTTACCAGATGCTTACTATTTTAGGCCCTCTTCTAACTGCTGTGGAAGCTGGAGTTAACGAAACAGGTAGAAATACCTGTGTTCACAAAGTTGACACTGCGGTTGAGGTGACATTCAAAAATGAGACAAATGTGTCAAGTACTAGCTCAGAAAGAGCTATAGAGGAAGGGAAGGGGAATTCCTCTTGTTGCCCTGTAGACATGACCAAGCATTTCTGAAGTCATTTTTCTAGAATAGCGATGAATTAGTATGGACGTACCACATTTTTTTTGCCAATGTTCTGTCTTAACCCAAACTCCCCAAGTTCATGCTCTTTAAAATCATGAAGTGCTTCGGGCTGTCTCTGGTTCCAGACCAGCTCCTGACTGTCTTATCCAGGACTGAGTGCATGGCCTTGTTCTCGTGAACATGGACACCCCAGTCACCTGGACTGAGCATGTCTTACTCTCTTGCTTCCTCAGAGCTCACTGATCTTAGTCCTTGAGTGTCAGACTTTCATTTTTCCTGCCTCGTAACCATCAAGTGAAGTTATATGCAGAAACCTAACCTATAAAATAAGTGAAAGATCTGAAGGGGAATGGATGGTGTTTAGGATGCCAAAGGCCCTCCTGCCCTCCTGTCTCAGGCTGCACTGTCACCTCCATGGACTCCTGCCAGTGAGCCATTATTTCCAATATAGCATTTTGGGGCCATTAAACTAGTATGGCATTGTCCTCTTGTGATGACAGAAATGGGCTACAACAGAGCTTTTCTAATATGATCACCATTGGCTGCATCTGTGTTGAATGTGGCTAGTGTGACTGAGGTACTAAATTTTAAATTTCATTTAACTTTCATGCAGCTTAGTACAGTAATATTGGATGGTGGCACTCCAGTATCATGTTAACTCTAGTTTTAACATTTACTGAGTGTGTCTTTATTTGAGTTTTCTAGATTATGTATAAAATAACATTAGTTTTAGATGATAATGAATTCTTGAGAAAGGCCTGAAGTAAGTTATGGCTTGTAACCTTGGTCAAATTAGCCAACCCCTCGGGGCCTCAGTTCCTTTTTATAGAGAGGGCAGAATTGTACCTTTTCATAGTGAGATTTAAAATAAGATAAAACATGAAGAACATTTGGTACAGTGCCTAAGGCCTGATTTTAGGTGACTTATCCTAATAAGCTTTTTTCATGTATTTTTTGCTTGTAGAAATCAAGCATGCTTGTCTTGCCAATGGGTTTCAGCCCTAGGCAAATTCACTGTAGATTCAATGTGACCAAAGAAATTAACAGCAAAACGTTCTTTGGGGTGAAAGGGTTTATTACCCACCTTGTTCTCCCAGCAGTAGGTCGAGCACTAGCACCTCTGCCTCCACCAGAGCCCTGAGCCGAGCTCTCTATATAGCACAATAATAGCTTATTGCCTAAAGGTGTGGAAGCGGTAGCCTAGCAATAGGCCAGTTACATCGTCAGGTGGTTTAAGTTCAGTGAGGATCCTGGCCATGGGAACCCCAACTTGCCCACAATGCTCCTTGTGGACAATTTAAATAAAAGACAAAATAAGAAGAAACTAAAAATCTGTAATTCTTTCATCCATACATAAGCAACAGAAGAACTTGTGGAATGTGGGAAAAAATGTATTTTGGTTCATGCTATGCTTTTCCCTTTGTTTTGAATGTACCTATGTATCACTACAAAATATCTATCATTGTAGTCTAAGGTAACCTTGGGAAACTGAGTCATATGTGTATGGATTGCCTTACAAAGCCTTTCTTCTAGCATTATCTAGAAGGTGCTAGGAAATACGTTGTGTTTACTAAAAGGCTGGTGAATTCAGTAATTTACTAGTGTTTTCTAGATTTGTTTTTGATGACGTATTTTCAGAATGTAGAAATTCTTTTTAGGCTTCTTTTAGGAGGATGGAAAAAGAATGTAGGTGACTTAAGTTAAATCTGTCATAGCTCTTGAAAGTTCTAGAGTCTCAAAGTTTAACTTAAAGGCATGCCTTACAACATTATAGTAATACGCTATATTCATTTAGAGTATTGAATTTATTGAGCACTGCCTGTGTGTTAGGCACTGTGCAAAGTGCTGGTATAAAAATATTTATATATTTATATAAATATATATATATAAACAAATAGGATGTCATTATTGCCTTTAAGTAAATTGTGTTCTGGTGGAAGAGACTTACTTTGGTTCTAACTACTGTGTAATCAGTGTTGTCAGAGGGATCTAAACAGTATAATAGGGGGATATGGGGCAGTCTGGGCTGCCTGGAGATGGAAGGGTTGTCCACAAAGGGTTTCTGGCTAAGATGAAACCTAAATGAAATTTTAAAGGAATGATGGACTTAACCAAGCAGTGGTGGGGTGAAGAGTATCCTAGGAAAAGGATGCAGTGTGATGGAAGGCTGAGGGGCCAGGGGCATTTGGAGGGCTTCAGTTGTTCCAGTATGGAGTTCAGAGGTGGGCCTAGGGGTGGATGGGAGACAAACATGGGTCTGGAGCCACTGCAGGAGCCAGATGGGTCACAGAGGTCTTTCTGGGTCCTCTTAGGACACATGGACTTTATGCTTAACATTATAATAGGTCTTTGAAGATGACTAAGAAGACAGGAGGAGATCTTTGATCACATCTTTAACATATGTAATAAAATGACAGGATGTGATTTGCAGAATGGATCAGAGATAAGTGGTACCAGGCAGGGAGTCCATTTCATGGGTTGTTGATTAGGCCAGGTGAGAGGTGATGGATGGTGAGGGTTTGAATTCAGGCTGTCGAAATGAGTGTAGCCCTCTGCATCTTGGAGTCTAGAACCGGAAGGGGTGTTAGGGCTAGAGTTACAGGCATAAGTCATCCACATAATGGCCATAGTGTGTGACTCTGCAAATCAAGTTACAAAGGGAAAGGTGTAGAGTGCAAATTTGAAGACGACTATGAAAGACCCTTTGGGTGAAAACACCAGTAGTTATGGAGATGGAGAAAGGTGAGCCAAATGAGACTGAGAAGGGACAACCAGGAAGGCCTGAGGAAAATGAGGAGAATGCTAGAGTCCTGGAGTCCTGGGGACAGTAATGTTTCAGGGAGAAAGTGGTGAAAAGTGTCAGATGCTCCAGAGATTCCAGGTAAGTGAGTGTACAAGTGTTTCTTGACTTAATAATGAAGAGACGGCTAAGAGTTTCAGTGGGAGTGAGGAGGATACTGTGGTCTACGTACCAGGGTTATTTAAGTCTGGATTCTTTGGTTTCAAGTGAAAAATCAGCTCAAACTAGGTTTTTTGGCAAAAGTGGGATTGATTGACAAGTATCTATATAGATAGTTTGAAGATTCAAATTGTAGGAATTTTAGAGATGCAGCTAGCTCTTAAAATCCAGTAAAATGAGAAACATTCCATAGCAGTCTCAGGATAATCACTTGCCATTTTTCTTCATGGTTTCTCTCTACCCTTTAGTTGTCTTCTTTTTTGCTGCACACCTACATTCTAGACATGGAAGACAGTAGTTGTGCAGGTTTCTATCTCTGGGGTGGGATTGTTTTTCTTTCCTCAGTACTGAAGATGAAAATCTTGGGAATGACTGAGATTGCCCATCTTGGGCTATGTGCTATGCCTGGGCCAGTTGCTTGCATCTTGGGTACCAATGAGGTCATGAAAGAACATGGTGGTTGCCAAGGTAGTGATGAAATTAGAGGGTATGGCAGGTCCCAGTATAGGGAGGGAAACTTTCTAGGCAGTCTTGTTAGGTCTCTGCTGCCAGTATATGTCAAATGGAATGGCAATTGAGGAAGCAGAGAAAGTAAGTGTAGTTTACTCTTTTAAGAACCTGGGCTAGGAAAGTGAGTGTTTTGATGGTAGCTAAATGGGTAGTTGAACATTGGTAGGGTTATTTTAAACTAAGTTATTGATGGAGATACAGTAATGAGGACTGAAAATAAAAACAAGAGGTAGATGTTAATTTTCATGTTTGTACGAAAAAGTTCTTTGCAGAATATTCTTGTGGACACAGATGTATGTGAACATCTAGAGGCCAACTAGAGGCCCACTAGGAGATGTGGTTATAATCATCAGTTTCAAAATAATTTTATTTCTGGCCACTTTATTGTCAGTATATGTTCTCTGGGTAGTCTTTGTGTCCAAGGTGATTGTAAGCCACAGCTGTAGAAAGAAACCAGAGAGTATTGGAGTTTGTAAAAGATCCCAGAAGCATGTAATCTATAATGCGTAATTTTATAGATAAGAAAAGTAGACTTTAAAGGAGGTTAAGTAAGGGAATCACTACAACAGTGCCTCTCAGAAGAGGGACTATTTCTTCCTTGGATCTCTGTTTAGAGAGTGAGGAAGTCTTTCCTAGATCTCTTCCTGAGACCTCTCTTCACAATCCATTGTCCAGAATTGGAGCAAACACTTCTGAAACCTGTTGCTGCTAAGGTGAGCTCAACAACCTGATTAATGTAAAACAAGAAGGATTTGCCCCCAGGAATTGTGTCCTTGAACAAAGTCAGGGTTTCCAGCAAGGAAGAAGGTGAGAGGGTTGTTGAGTAGAAATTCAACAGTGTCTATAACATAAGCTGCACTGAAGAGCTTTTATCTTATTCTGCAGACAATGGGACACTCCCAAAGGTTTTAAATCAGGGAATAGATAAGATCAGATTTGTATTTAAGAAAAAACGATCTTCATAAAATACCTGTGATAAGATAAGATATGAAGTAACAGGTCATTCTTACACTTGCTTAAAGCCACATAAGTTGATTGCAGAGTTGATCTAAATATGAGGTCTCCAGTGTCTTCCCGTATTACTTATATTCTATTCTCTAAAATATTTATATGCTGTTGGTGGTTGTGTGTTTGTCTTTTGCCATGAAATTAGGGTTTATGTCTTTGAACTGCTATAATACAAGGAATGGATTTGTTAAAGTTAGGAGTGAAACCATCCTTCTTACAAGATTCATGGTTATGTTTATTTATTAAATGCCTTCCTAAGGAGGCATTAAAAATTTTTGCCATAAAGCTGCTTACTATTTCCACTGGTTGGGGTTGTGGGTATATAATATGTATACACAACTGTTGTACAGATGGGCTGTGATAAATGCTAAAGGAAAGGCAGAGGAAGCAGGAGGTGGTTGGTGCCTGGGGCACCTGGGGGAAGTGGTGAGAGTGTGTGGAATCTATGAGGGGCAGGGAAGAAAATACAAACTGGGACAGGTCCTTCTAGATGAAGGATGCAACACCACAAAAAAGAAAAACAGAAAAGCCAGAGACTACCAAGAAGCCCTGTGTAGGTAGTCCTGGGGGAAAGACATTGGAAATAAAGCCGTGAATGGATCTCAGAGAGGAAGGCCCACTAGAGAACGGAGCTCACACACCTTGGTGCCTGGTATGAGCAGGGACCATGCCAGCCTCCTGGTGAGGTAGGGAGGATTGTCTCCCCATTCTCCATTTGAGGGACTGAGACTCATGATAACCAGCTTTACAGAAGGCTCAGTACTCATAGTTGAGAGCCCATCTTTTTTTTTTTTTTGAGAGAGCATCTCTCATATTTATTGATCAAATGGTTGTTAACAACAATAAAATTCTATATAGGGGACTCAATGCACAATCATTAATCAACCCCAAGCCTACTTCTCAACAGTCTCCAATCTTCTGAATCATAACGAACAAGTTCTTACATGGTGAATAAGTCCTTACATGGTGAACAGTGCAAGGGCAGTCATATCACAGAAACTTTTGGTTTTGATCACGCATCATGAACTATAAACAATCAAGTCAGATATGATTATTCGTTTGATTTTTATACTTTATATGTGAATCCCACATTTCTCCCTTATTATTATTATTATTATTTTTTAATAAAATGCTGAAGTGGTAGGTAGATGCAGGATAAAGGTAGAAAACATAATTTAGTGCTGTAAGAGGGCAAATGTAGATGATCAGGTCTGTGCCTATAGACTAAGTATTAATACAAGCTAGACAAGGGCAACAAGACATCCATGGATGCAGAAGATTTCTCTCAAAACAGAGGGGGGTGAGATTTCACCTCTGTTGATCCCCAATTTGAGAGTCCATCTTTGAAACCAAGTCTTTGTTAGCCCGGAAGTTCTGTTACGTCAGATGTCCTTCCACATTATCATTCTGTTGTGTTTAAAATGTTGGCATTTGACTTCTCGTCTTGGGCATTGTTGGGAGGGTTCTAAGCCATAATGAACATTACCAGAAGTGCTCATCAGGGAAATGAGATGGTAGCCCTGTGGAGCCTGGACGGCCACCATTTTGTAGAGTCTCCTGTAACACCTGACACACAGACATTGGGGTCACTAACTGACTCTATTGCCAGAACTATATTTGCTGTATTTTTCAGAGAAATAAAAATTGAATTCTGTGCCCAGTTTTTTCTTTCCTATCTGCCTTCTCCAATGGTTGTGCCTTGGTTCCACTTGGGCTTCGTCCTATTTCGTGCATACCTTCTAGCTTCCTTAACTGACACTCAAGTAAGGTGAACTCTGGACTTACTACTAATTAACCAAGAAGTTCCTCAGTCAGTAACACCTCTGAGACATGGAGATTTCTTCTGTTATAATTGACTTGGTGAACTCTGATAGAAAAAGATGTACCGTCTCCTAATGTTGAACTTTTTACCCGAATCATCTCTAGAAGGGTGTGTGAACAAGTAGTATGTAGAATATCTGGTCTTCATCCCTTAAATACACATCTGGAACTATTTGAACTAACTAAAAGTAAAATAAGTGCTATGGTAGATTATGCCATACCTCTTCTTTTTACTTTAAAAAAAAAAGGAAAAGGAAATGGAAAGCATACCACTTCTGGAAGTCCCCAACATCGAGTTGGATATTGAAATGGTATCAGGAGTGTATTTATATATGTCCCATTTTCTTCCATGCATTGGCCATCTTTGGTACATGTGTGGGAGATGTCCACCACGTGAGTTGAAATGTTACCGCATGGGGCAGGTCTTGTTTAGAAGTGATGTGAATCATTCAGGTAGCAGTAGAGTCAGTCCTTATGATGACACGTACCTTCCTGATCTGATAGTGGTCTCCTTTTTTTTATCAGTTTTGTGTCAGTTCTTTGAGTAAATGTCAGCATTCTCCTACAGCAACTAAAAATAGAACATATGAGAATGGTACAATTTTCATGAATTTAAAAAATTACATAACAATTATTTATAACTTAATATTGGTTTTACTGTATCCTCTAGTTTGAAATAGAGTGAAGTACTTCAGTGGTTAAATCATAGCTCCTTTGCTGTTTGCTATAAAAGTTTCAAGAGTATATATTTCATAATGTTTTTTTTTTTAAGTAATCCAAAACAAATGCAGTGGAACTCAGCATACTTGAAACACATTTTCTGAATTTATCTTGAATCTCTGCTCCAGAGGTTTCGGTGTGGGGATGGGTTAGGCCTGGCTGCTTGTTCCACCGTCCATCTCCATCCTGGATTGACTGCACTGTACGACACAGAATGAGTTACATATGGTCCCACTTTGTGTAAGTTTATAGGACCTCTGGGTTGGAACTCCACTTGATCAGGGTCAAGCTAACCATCGCAGAAATTTGGCTAATGTCAAAATCCTAAATACGTAACACATCATACATGTGTTCTGGTTAGAATTCTCTGTTCCTGTTAGAAGGAGTGGTGTTTTGTGTTTCATCGGCTCCATGGTGGTTAGTTTATTCCTAAAATATAGATGACATTTCAGGAATCAAAATTCGTCTACTTTTTATTGTTGTTAGTATTATTAAGTTCTTCCAGATAGGATTCATGTTATAAATGTGGATCAAGCCAGGTATTCAAAAGGTGTTCAAATCAAAATTATAAATATATAAAAACCTGCCTAAAATTGGGTGGAAGAGAGAAATAAAAAATCACTGTTAACTTTATAGGTTATTCCTTTTTTTCTTATTGTGGGATTTTTTAAAAAAAGAGTTTTAAGAAATGGGTTTAAGATAATTTTCCAGTTTAAGTATTGTTCAGGAACCGCATCAGGGTCAGTAAGATAGTGGCTGTTCTGCTAAGGCTCAGCTTTTAGGAGTAGATGAAGCTGTCCAGGGGAACCCTCTCCCCGTTCAGGCTCTTTTCACCCTGTATTGGTCCCTGCTCTGGTCCTTGCTCACTCTTCTCTTTGCCTTCTATTGCTTTATTTACTTATTTGTTTTTATTCCCATTTCCCCTTCCCCCTCCTGCTCTTCCTTTCTCTGGGCAACCACGTGCTTCCAATCTGTGTGTCTGGACTGCCTTCTCTCACAGTTCCGTGTGAGTGTGAGCAAAATGAAAGCCAGATGGACGAGCAGTTCCCACTGTTATCTCCCAGCCGACTCTGGCAAGCCTCCCTTTCTCCCTCCTTCCTTGGCATGACAGAAATATTTGCCTTTATTTAGGGAGACTTGTATTGCTGCTGTACCTCTTCCCTCAGCTGCAATATAAGCGGAAAGCTATTTATTCCCTTGTTGCTGAGGTTGGTTGAGGTAAGTAGACTGTGCAATGAATTTAAGTACTGAAAAAATGGTTTTAAACCTGCCTAACGTCTGTATTTTTCTAGAATAAGTGATTTACTGATACTGCTTGTTAAGTGCCCTGAAATAGCAATATGAAGACAAGTTTTTTAATGGTAAGATAAAGGCAAACATGCTGTCCATGTGTGTCTTTACCATCATTTCACTAAGAACATTTATTTACAATAGAGGCACTCTGTTATTTAGCCAGCAGTAGAGCTTAAGAGAGAGAGAGGGAGAGACCCTGATACTGGTAACTAGATCATTATTCAAAATGCTCTTATTAGAATGATAATTGTTTTACTATATCTTCTCTAATATGTTATCAACATTATTTCAATTTTTAAATGTTGTGTTCTGTTGTAACCCAAGTCTTTAAGAAATTGTTTTGGGCGGAGTAAGGTAGATGTGGAATTGCCATAGTAGTAATTCAGACTTTTCATTTTTTTCTAATAATTGACTTTTAAGTGATCTTGAGAATTTCTCACTATGGCTATCATAGTGTTTTAAAAAGGCCCATTCTTTATCAATAGTCTATGTCACTTTACTTTTCAAAAAAAGTCCATATGGGAAATACCTGCACCTAAGAGGTGTTATGCCTACAAGAGGCAACTCAAAGATTTTTGGAGTATGGACGTGTATAGGTACATAATGTTTGTAGAACCCTGGATCATTCTAAAGAAACAAACAAAAGCCCTTGCTTTTTTACTGGAGATCTGTTCATTGATAAATAGATTAGACTAAGAAAAAAAAAAGTTTAGAATTCTCAAGGGAAAGTATATTTAGTAGAAAACAATCCTGCAGCGCAAACATTCATTATTGGGTAATCAGAAGATTTCTCCATGTCTGTCACATACACATGAAAAAATATAAGGAGGGCCATTCTGCTTAGTTTTCACTTTTGGACTTTCCCCTTCTTATTCTGCTTGAGATGATTAATTGGAGTATTGGTCATGTTTTTAAAATGGTGGGTCATAAACTCAACAAATTCTAATTAAGCAATAGCTTAATTTCATTGTGTGACATATTTGTGTAGTGGTGATTTTTCAAATAGGACAGAAAAAATAGAAATGAGAGGTATATACAGGAGACTTAACTGGCTTCATCTAATAGACCACAAAATAGCCTGGAAAGCGGCTGGCAGGTGTCAACACGAGATCATCACTGAACACCAGCCCCTGCCAGTATCTCATCTGCAAAAAGAGCGTCACATTTGTGTGATTTCTGAGTTGAGGGGCTCATTCCCATCCTACTTCATCATCTATTTTTTACCTCTTGCTAATGTTGGCTTCAGCTCAGAGTGAAGTTGTGCTTCATGTAACGCTACTAAGGTAGCATCTGCCCAAGCCAGAAATAACAATAGGATATAAAATAACCCAGTTTCAAATGAGGCCCTGCCATCTGCGCTACACCTTCTTAAGTGGGGTTTAGATGATCAAGTCCTGATTTAAACTGCAGTAGGTAAGCCTGTTTTATCGACAGAAGATGTTGGATTTCTTCTGTTTACTTGCTTGTGAAAAGCCCCACTTAAAAAAATTGAGTGGCTTAAGGAGTAAAGTAACATGTTAATGGTGGCGTCCTCCAGATCGGACTGAGAAGCACTCCACGATGCCAGACTCACCTGTGGATGTGAAGACCCCGTCTAGGCTGACTCCTCCCACAATGCCACCTCCCCCAACAACTCAAGGAGCTCCAAGAACCAGTTCATTCACGCCGACAACGTGTGAGTAGACATTTCTGCATTTCCTGTTTCCATTTCGAAGATGCAATTTTTTCCCCTGCAAATAAAAATGAAGGAAAAATAAGATGAAGCCTCAGTGTGTTAGGCGGAAGTGAAGCTCCCCCACCGCCCAGTCATTTGTTTGTCAGTGAGTAGGTATTGAGCATAGATGTATCATATCTTGAGTATAATTTGTATGACTGCCAGTATTTGTCTGCCTTTCATTAGTTGTTCAAAGTTGCAGTCTGCTGTGATTTCAGTAAATGAAAATCACTGTATTTGGTCTTTAACTCCAGTTGTTACCACTGTAACTTTCCATTTGACTTAATGTGGACCTTCTTACTTTGGTTTGTTCATTTTCACTTAGAACATGTCAGTATGTTAAAATTATTTCTAGGTTTCTGATTTTCCAATACAGTGTTCTTCTATTATGTATAAATAATGTTAAAATCATTAGTGACATCCTTAAGCTGGAACGGGCATTGCTGTAAGTGGGCATTGCCTTCAGAAAAGTTTCTGAAGTAAGGAGTATCTGTTAGACTTTATATTAAGCCTTTACTGTCTTACAGCTTGGCTCACGCCTTGTGTTCTGAATCATTGGAGTGTGTTGCTTTCTGTGTTGTGCAAGAAAAGGACAGAATATTCTTGCCTTTTTTTTTTTCTGTGTATTCCAGTAAGGATAGTTGATAGCTTTGTTTTCATCAAACTCAAAGTCCTGCTTAACAGTGTCATCGAGGATTTGTGAAACTAATAAATGGTATCTGTTGCAGATAGTACTATTTACAGACCACATGTATAAAATCTATATGAATGAGAAATAAATAACAGGCAAAAATAGATCCATGGGATTATAAGGGATTGGCAAAGGATACATCCCAGGCTGTTAATACAGTGTCTCACTGCCATTTAAAAGACCTTTCCAATCACATAAGGAGCATGCGGCTGTAGTAGTGCCAAGCTGTAACCCTGTCATCTCGTATTTGCCACAGTGACAGGCATATGTCTCTTGTGACAGGTCTTAGGGAATGATCACTTCTTGACAGATTGCTTTCGTACTCTTTTGGGGCAAGAGACTGTTTTATTATCTGAAAGCTTTTAAGAGTAATAGGGTACTTAAAACGTCTCCAAACTATTGTTGAAGATAGTTTATCAAAACTATATTAAAAAGATGGGTTTGATAAAAATCAATTTGTCAAATTAATTAATTTAACATGATACAGTCAACATTTTCTTTAGTGAGAAATGTGCAAAGTTGTCCAGCCTGGTTCTTAGGGGTTACCATCTTGATGTTCAAATAAATTTTATCAGAAGTGAATTTATTGAATTACCACTTAATCCATGCTCTTAGTTGGAGTGAGCTGTCCCCTTTCAATTTATGAAATAACTCCTTGATAATTACCATATCTGTTTTGGCTTCTTATATAAAAATATGCATTTTTCCCTAAAGAAGTGGTTAAAAAAATACGAGGGGGAGAAAATAGCCTTCTAATTGGGTGGTATAAGGTTAAAACTTGAAAGTCCTATTTCTATAAACACAGCTGTCAGTTGTGTGTACAAAACATGATTAAAAATGTTCAGTGATAAATTTAGTCTCCACCAAATGTACATTTTCTCTAGGGGAGCAGCTTAGAAAGGAATAGTCCTGTTGTATTGATGTAAGCCTGTGACAAAGGCTCTCATCCAAATGCAGTTTGTTCTGTATTTGAAACATTTCAGGTGGTTGGCATATGTGTGCATAGGAGGCAGGGCTGTCCCTGTGTTACAGCCGACTCCATTTATTATCAGCTTCTGTGCAGAATGCCCTTGTGTGGTGTGAAGAGTAGACCCATTTTGTTATAGAATACCTGAGCCTCTGGTAATCCTGTGAAGTCAAAGCATTTTACAAAAAAGCCCCAACAGTTGTTAAATTACAAAATCGAACAGATTTAATGGGAAGGGAACTTGGTTGTGATTTCCTTGTGTGTATTCTGTGTAAGTTTGTTTTTTCTTTCTGATCTGTGCCCTTGACAGTAACTAATGGCACAAGCCATTCACCCACAGCCTTGAATGGCGCCCCCTCGCCGCCCAATGGTTTTAGCAATGGGCCTTCCTCTTCCTCCTCCTCTTCTCTGGCTAATCAGCAGCTGCCCCCGGCCTGTGGCGCCCGGCAGCTCAGCAAGCTGAAGCGGTTCCTTACGACCCTGCAGCAGTTTGGCAACGACATTTCACCAGAGATTGGGGAGAGAGTGCGCACCCTTGTACTAGGACTGGTGGTAAGCAAACAGAAATTGTCCCAATTTTCTGGGGCAATTGAGAGTATGTGAGTCAACATAACAGTCTTGGCCTTACAGCTATTTTGTTCTAATAGATTCTACACCTGGAGAGTGCATGCAGTTCTGATAAATCTATAGTAACAAGGTTTTCAATTTTTGTATTATATATTGACCCCCACTCCACCATGGTTTCTTTGACTATTTGACTAATAAGGATATGGTTGTATGAATTTATTGTTAATGTGTGTGTGAGTAAAAATCAGTAAGTCTATCTTGCTTGCATGGTGGCTAGTGGCTTTCAGCCAGGCCAAAATGTTTTTGTTATGTTAATGATTCACTTAATCTAATTGGGTGCTCATTTTAACTTCATTGTTATGGGAGATTTTTATTATCAGCCTAGATGAACAAGAATTTATAACAAGTAACACATTTTAGTTTTGAAGGCTAATAACATTACAGATTTTTTTTACTGTGGTAAAAATACACGATGTAAAATTTACCATTTTAACCATTTCTAAGTGTGTAGTTCAGTGGCATTAAGCACATCCCTATTGTTGTATAGCCATCACCACTGTCCATCTCCAGAACTTTTTCATCACCCCAAAGGGAAACTGTACCATGAGATGGAGGCACCATGTCCCCTCCCCTGGCCCCTGGGAACCACTAATTGCCTTTTTTTTTTTTTTAATTCCTTGTCAATAGAAAGAATAACTTAAACCATTAGTTTGAGAACACAGCTGTTGATTTTGGCACATTATACTACATTCTATACCTTATCACACTGGAAATTAGAAAATACATTATTTTTTGTGTGTCCTAAATCACTGTTAGGTGTACTATGATTTTCTATACAAGTAGAGGGTTTTCATTTAGGAAGGCCTTTTTGCCATAGCAAACTGAGTCATGGAGAAGCTATGAGTCACATATTTAGCCTTTTCATTATCTAGGCTGATGGTACAACTGAAATTCACATGATAGGCAGCAGTTTTCTTTTTCTTGAAATACATAATTTATTTTTGTTATGTGGACTTACATTGGGCAAAGCCATACCAGTTGTGTTTTGCAAAAGAAGCCCCAGATAAGTCTGGGTGAGAGTCTAGTCTAGTAGACATGCTTCAAATCACAGTATCTCACATTTGACAGAGATTTTACAACTCAGTTTTTTAAAAATGTTACCTTTCTCTCCTTCACACTTTAGGAGCAAAAAGCTTTCACATTTCCCACGATCTGTTAGCCTCACCTTGTCCTCCTCCAGGACAGGAAGGTGATTTGGACAGGAGTGTGTCTGTGGACTGCAGTTTCTTTTGTCTACACTTACCTTTTCCTTTTTATTCATTCTTGAGTTTTGCATAACTTTTCAACATGTAAGTGAGTTAGACTGAAGAGCCACAGAGGAAATCCACATCAGTAATTCAACAAGTAAATGGTGAATATGTTGTTTCTAGTAAAAAATGTGTTTTGAAAACTGCTTTATAAACTTAATTTGTTCTTCAACAGTTGTTTCCATAATTTCAAATATAGAAAAAAAACTTGGTAGCTTTAAATAGATTTTACCACATGTGAAGTGGCATGCTTTTTGAATGCATGTAGTACTTCTTTTTTAGGTATGTATTTATCTAAAAACCATCAGGAGATAGAGTAGTGCTTTGCAGGGAACATTGCCTCATGAGTGAGTGGTTAGAGAACTGATTTTGTTTTTAGCGTTTGACACCAAGCTATTATACATGCCGTTTTATGTAAACCTTGGACCATCTTTTGAGGGTAGTGGTTTTTATATGCATTTTACAGGGAAACTGAGGGTTTTTAGAAATAAAATGTACAAGGCTACCCAATTCATAGTGACAGGCCTGTGATTTGAACCCAAGTAGTAAAGTGCCATGAATCACATTATGCTGCTGTTTATATGAAGTTAAGAAAAGTGTTAGTAGGTACTATTTTAGTGAGCAAACACAACTGGTATGGCATTAGAAAAAGAGACTTAGAAACCAGATGAAAGATAAAACAAGGGATCCCCTCACCTCTGTTGGTACAGATAGAAAGTCTGTGTTTATTGACTTGCATGTGAAGATGTTCGAGTTTGGGGATATAAGACACTTGAAACCTGATGCCCCCATACTCTGTCATAAATGGAAAGGAACTGCACAAAAAAGTGGGTGGAGTAATATTCTGAAGGTGATAGGTCACATGCCTGACCAGCTTTGTCAGGCATGAGGATAATTGAAGGTTTGAAGTTGAGACTGAAGTTTACAGCTGTAATTCTGCCTAGGGACTAAGGAAAATGAACCAAATTATGGTTAATTTCCTCCACACCCTTACAGTAGGTTGATTATCAAGTAGATGCTTTTATCAATACACGTCATCCATTGTAGGATACAAACCTCGTGTGTCTGGGGATGCTTATATGGGGTAGGTTGGGAGCAAATCTGAGGCATCTTATTGTAGTCTATTTGGGGTTGAGCAATACACATGGCCTCTAGGATAAATGCAACACCTTTGATAACTGGGGAATTTTTTCACTCTGTATAGCACTTAGTGATCAGAGAAGGCTTGGACCTTTTCTTTGTCTTCATTGGTACAGTACACTACCTAACTTAACTGTTCATCCTGAGTGAAGATACTTTGGTAGACAAAGAATGCAAGATGGAAAGACAGGAGGTTTCTACCAGTAGTAACACAGACATGACATGTGGGATGAATTGAGATTCTGACACTCGCCTTCAGCCCTTTAAGTGATCAGCTGTTCCTTTAAATACATCCAAGTGTGTTGGTTTTCCATAAGTGTAATATTAGAAAGTTCTTCATAATTTGAGAGACTTCTCTGACAATTACACTAGGCTAATGTTCCTGCACATTATTCTCAAAAAGTACCATAATAATGTGTTTTGTTTTCAGATGTGATTCTTAGAGG